>NW_017216488.1:0-13162 GCF_001704415.2 Capra hircus
GCGGGCCTCAGGCTCCACGTGAGAAAAGCCCCAAATGGCATTAGCTAGTTCCACCACCTGGCCCCTCAGGTCTCTGGCCGGAGCCTTGGGCTCCAGGCAACTCAAAGCCCTCGGGGTGGCACTCTGTGACTGCTGTAGGGAAAGGACGCCAAGAGCCCACGGAGGAGTTGGGGAGGGGGCATGGGGGAAACGGTGGCGAGGACAGCGAGGGATCTAGGTGGAGGCGCTGGAGAGAGCGTCTGGTGTCCCGGAATGCCTCGGAGGAGCCAGCGGGGGACAGTCGAGGCCCCAGGGACCTGTGGAATGTGAAAAGGCGGGAAATCCCAGAGCAAGGCAGGCTGGGAAAGGGGGCGTTGGTGGCCAATTCAAAGGGACCTTGGGCGTTTCCTGGGCGGTGAGCTCCCTTGGCACTGCTGAGGGCCCCTGATTGATCCACCCGGGGTTGATCCCACCCCGCTGCGAGGGAGGGCCACAAACCAAAGCGGCGAACTGCCCGCCCACCCAAACGGGGATCTTGGCGGTCCAGGGCTCAGCCGTGCCCGGGAAAAGCCCACTCGCTCCACGGGACTCCGTCCAGGGTCTCTGCTTGGAAAGAGGCCAGGGGCGACCCCCACCATCTACCACCCAAACCCTATTGACGTCAATGGTGGCGGAGACGCCTCCCGTTCTCCAGAGTCCTAAGCTGCTGGGTCCCCGCCCACTCGGCCAGCAGTCTGCAGCGTGCCCGTGTGCCTCTCCACCATGGCTTCATCCGGCTCCTCCAGCACCTCAAGCGGTACGTTTGCCCTCGGTCCCTGTGGTCGGATCACATCTCAGGGGATTTGCGGGTGGCCTGGGCAAGGGCTCTCGGCCAATGTGTTGACCCCCCTCACCCGAGAACGGCTGGGACCCATCGGCCAGGCCCGGGGTTCCGAGGCGTCAGGTGTGCCCAAATTCGGAGGGCGTGGCATCGTTCGTTCATCTTGCTCCTTTGGCACACACATGGCTTCTCCGTTCTCTTTTCTGGGAAGACAGTGTTGTTTCAGGGGGCGTGCTGCGGGGGCGGGGCCGGGGTTGGGGGTGGTGGGAGCGGGTGCTGTGCTGGGATGAGGCCCTTTATCCTCACATCTTCCTGTGGGAATGGGAGTCGGGGAGCTCTGTGGCCTTGCTGCCTTCAGTGGCTTCCTCTGCACAGGGGCCTAGTGGCTTCTGCCTTTTGTCAGGCGTTACGGGGTTTGGGCTTCGCTTTGGTGGCCTTGGCCTTTGCCTTGGCCTGGGCCCCTTGCCTTGCCCTTGCCTTGGTCTTGGGCTTGGCCTTGCCCTGCCCTTGAAGTTGAACTTGACCTTGACCTTGACTTGACTTGACTTGAACTTGACCTTGACCTTGACCTTGAACTTGAACTTGACTTGACCTTGAACTTGAACTTGAACTTGAACTTGACCTTGAACTTTGAACTTGACTTTGACTTGAACTTGAACTTTGAACTTGAACTTGAACTTGACCTTGACTTGACTTGAACTTGACCTTGACCTTGACTTGACTTGACTTTGACCTTGATTGACTTGACTTGAACTTGCTTGACCTTGACCTTGAACTTGACTTGACTTGACCTTGACTTGACCCCTTGAACTTGACTTGACTTGAACTTGAACTTGACTTGACCTTGACCTTGAACTTTTGAACTTGAACTTGACCTTGACCTTGACCAACAACGGGAGACCTCGAGATTTGCTCAGAGCACCGGAGGTCCAGAAGCAGGGCCCTGTATCTCCCCTTCCCTTTGTGATCATTGCAAAGACATTCCTAGCTGATAGCGGGAGTGCCCCTGAAGAAGCAAGCAGTGGGAGTGTGTTTGACACGACTGTGTGCCTTCCTGGCCTCAGCTCCACAAGGGGCCTTTCCTCTCGAAGTAGGCCCATGTCCCCTTGGGGAGGGTGTCATGCCTCTTTTCTCCTCACTGCCAAAGGGTGGAGCCAAGCTCGCTCTGTCAGAGGTACAAAAACAGCAATTGAATGGATTTTCAAGCTCTTGCTAGGCTGCACCCTTTCAGGGCCCACTTTACTGAAACAGGTGCTCTGTGGCCCCTGGTTGGGTATGCAGGTTCACAAACAGGGTGAGATCCTGTCCAAGCCAAGAATTTTCCTGAAAGACCTAGGCTCACTAGAGCTCTCCTCCAGAGCAAAGGGGATAGAGGAGATGTATGGAGGAGTCTTTGCCTTTCCCTGTGAGTGTGGGGCTAGTCCCTACGGCCCCAAGCTCAGGGATAACTGCCTCTAAGAAAGGAATGGCAAGAAGCGCTATTCTTGGAGGTTGGGACAGGGAGTTCGCAGCATGTGGGGAAAGAAAGACTTCTTCGGGGAAGAAGAGGCAACCACCGGGGGTGTGTTTGCAAGCCTCTATTTGGAAGGAACAGGTTTGCTTATACAACTCAAGACCTCCAGATCTGCTCAGAGGACTGAAGTTCCAGAGACAGGGCCATGTATCTCCCCTTCCCTTTGAGATCCTTGCAAAGACATTCCTAGCAGATCGTGGGAGTGCCCATGAAGAAGCAAGCAAGCGGGGAGTGTGCTTGACATCACTGGCTGCCTACCTGGCTCAGCTCCTCAAGGGGCCTTTCTCTCCTGGTAGGCCTATGTCCCCTTTGGGATGAGGGTGGTGCCCTCTTCCTCCACACTGCAAAGGGTGGAGGTGGAGCAACTCGTTCTCTCCGAGGTTAAAAAAAAGACAAATTGGATGGATTTTTAAGCTCTTGCTATGCTGCACCCCTCCAGGACCACTCGAGCAAAACAGTGCCCTGTGGCCCCTAGGTCGGGTATGCAGGTTCACACACCGGTGTGATCCGTCAAAGCAAGAATTTTCCTGACAGACCTAGGCTCACTAGAGCTCTCCTCCAGAGGAAAGGGGACAGAAAAGACGTGTGTGTGGAGGTGGCTCTGCCTTTCAGGTCCCAATCTCAGGGATAACTGCCCTAAGAAAGGAACTGCTGCTGCTGCTGCTGCCTAAGTTGCTTCAGTCGTGTTCGACTCTGTGCGACGCCATAGACGGTAGCCCACTAGGCTCCCCCGTCCCTGGGATTCTCCAGGCAAGAACAGTAAGTGGGTTGCCATTGCCTTCTCCAATGCATGAAAGTGAAAATGAAAGTGCAGTCGCTCAGTCGTGTCCGACCCTCAGCGACCCCACGGACTGCAGCCTACCAGGCTTCTCCGTCCATAGGATTTTCTGAAAGGAACTGCAAGACGCGCTTTTCCTGGAGGCTGGGAAAGGAGTTCGCAGGATGTGGGGAAAGAGATCCTCCTTCGAGGAAGAATAGGCGGCCACTTGTTTTGTGTTGCAAACCTCTATTTGGAAGGAACAGGTTAGCTTATACAAAGGGAGACCTCCAGATCTGCTCAGAGGACCGAAGTTGCAGAGGCAGGTCGGTGTATTTTCCCTTCATTTTGCGATCCTTGCAAAGACATTCCTTGCTGATAGATATTCAGCAAGGGCCTTTGAGACTGTTGTTTTCTTTCCTAGGTTCAAAGATTCCTTCAGTTCCTAATATAGATATCCTAGAAATTATCTGACATCGCGTGAAAATCTGATATGTCCTGGTCAAAATGCTGTCAGTTATAATTCCAGTTATCATATTAAAGCATTTCAAGTCGCAGCAGTGACCAGATTACATTGTCAATTTCTATTTAATCAGGTTTTAACCATGTCTTCTATGATTTCACACTGATGCCTTTACAGAAATACTGCTACTTCAAGATATATGGAATATACATTTTTTAAGCTTACCGATAATTTGTTTGTTTGTTTGTTTGTCTTCTGGTAAGCTGGTACAGATGGAATTTAGTCTCCTCTCTAGGTTAAGAGAACAAAGTTTTCTTAGAATGCAATTTTTGATAACAGACTATGAGTTTCTTTACCTTTCATTGATTTATAATTGTTTTCATCATCTGTTTGTTTACTTCGGTAAAGCAAATAAGCCTTATTTAAGATTTTGGTACATGTAGGATGGACTAAGCTTTCCCACTCTTGCAAGTTCCCTTAACCCTTCAGATTCTTCTCGTGGACAAAGATCTCACTTTCCTCCAGAGGGACAAATCCAAGCTTTTTATTAGTTGATCTGCCCCTGACATCAGAGTCAATTTGAGCATGAGTTGGCCTATAATTTAGGCATGAAACTATGACTACATAAAGAAAAGGTGACTTTATGATTCAGGGATGGCCATGATATGCCTTGCACTTCAGAGAAAATGGGTTAAAATGATTTTTTTTTCTTCAAAACTGCACAGCCAGTTCTTTCAGCATATGCAATTGAAAACATCTAGTCATTAGGTCAGTTTTCCATTCCAATCCCAAAGAAAGGCAATGACAAAGAATATTCAAGCTGCTGCACAATTGCACTCATCTCACACACTAGTAAAGTAATGCTCAAAATTCTCCAAGTTCACATGAACTGTGAACTTCCAAATGTTCACAGAGGGATTTAAAACATTGCAGAGAACCAGAGATCAAACTGCCAACATCCACTGGATCATTGAAAAAGCAAGAGAGTTCCAGGAAAAAAAAGACATCTATTTCCTGCTTTATTGACTATGCCAAAAGCCTTTGACTGTGTGGATCACAATAAACTGGGAAAAATTCTGAAAGAGATGGGAATACCAGACCACCTGACCTGTCCTCTTGAGAAACCTGTATGCAGGTCAGGAAGAAACAGTTCGAACCTGGACATGGGAACAACAGACTGGTTCTAAATAGGAAAAGGAATATGTCAAGGGCAGTGTATTGTCACCCCTGCTTATTTAACTTATATGCCAGAGTACATCATGAGAAACACTGAGGCTGGAGGAAGCCACACGCTGGAATCCAGATTTGCTGGGGAGAAATATCAAGAATCTCAGATATGCAGATGACACCACCCTTATGGCAGAAAAGTGAAAGAAGAACTAAAGAGTCTCCTGATGAAAGTGAAAGAGGAAGAGTGAAAAAGTTAGTCTTTAAAGCTCAGCATTCAGAAAACTAAAATCATTGCATCCAGTCTTCCATCACTTCATGGCAAATAGATGGGAACACATTGGGAAACAGCCAGCAGACTATTTTGGGGGGCTTGGAAATCACTGCAGGTGATGGCTGCCTCCATGAACTTAAAACATATTTATGACTTGGAAGAAAAGTGATGACCAAACTAGACAGCATATTAAAAAGCCGAGACGTTGCTTTGCCAACAAAGATCCATCCAGTCAAGGCTATGGTTTTTCCATATGTCATGGATGGATATGAAAGATGTACTATAAAGAAAGTGACAGCTGAAAATTAGATGCTTTTGAACTGTGGTGTTGGAGAAGATGCTTGTAGGTCGCTTAGACTACAAGGAGACGCAACCACTCCATCCTAAAGGAAATCAGGTCTGAATATACATTGGAAGGACTAATACTGAACCTGAAACTCCAATACTTTGGCCACTTGATGTGAAGAGCTGACTCACTTGGAAGTTGCTTTGATTTGCCTGTGAGTGTGGGAGCCCTCCCTGGGCAAAGGGGCCTCAGGGGTCATTGCCACTGAATCACGACCTCCAAGCAAGCGCATTCCAGCTGTGTGACATTCAGGAAGCAGGAGACTGGGAAAACTATCTTCCTTAGAGGAAGGAAAGTCATCCACAGAGAGTGTGTTTTCAGGCCTCTCTTTGCAGCAAGTGTTTTGCTTCTCAGACATCAGAGCTGCAGGCTTGCTCTGAGGGCCTCAATTGCAGAGTCAGGGCTGTGTGTCTCACTGCACTTTCCAAGCATTGCAGACACATTCCTAGGTTGGAGCAGTGGCTTCCCATGAGAAAGAAGCCTCGGGAGTGTGTTTGAGCGGGCTGAGTGCCATGCTAGGGTCACCTAGTCGAGGGCACCTTGCACATCCAATGGGCCCCAGGCGAGTAGCTATGGACCGGCCCTTTCGGTTGAGATATCCCAAAGCAGGGAACAAAGCCAGCTCTGTCAGAAGGAGGAAAACAGCAATGGGATGGATTTTCAAGCAGTTGCTAAGTCACACCACGTTAGGGCTCCCCGGGAAAGAAATGCGAATTTTGGCCTCTAGGCCCAGTATCCAGATGTGTGCACAGGATATTTTCCCCACAGGATCCAAGAATGTTCCAGACAGACCTAAGCTCACTAGCTCTCTCCTGCAGAGGAAATGAAATATTGTTGCTGAACCACGAAAAGATGCTGGGATTCTTGGCTTATGGAGGAGAAGAATTCAATCCAGGGCCCAAGACGAGGCTTGATTGCTCAGAGCTTTTGTGCAATAGAGTTTTATTAAAGTATAAAGGAGATAGAGAAAGCTTCTGACAGAGACATCACAAGGGGCAGAAAACGTACCCCCTTGCTAGTGTTAGTAATGGAGTTATATACTCTCCAATAAGTTATGACGAACAAAAGAATGTCTGGAGGTTGTAAAGACTCACTAGACCTACTCCCATAATTGACATTTTCAGATAACAGGATTAGCCAGAAGGTTTTTTCCAGAGACCGTCCTCAAGAAGGATGCATGATTGTTATATAATCCTAAGGAATGTAGAGGGAAAAACAGTTTGTCCTTTCTTCCTCCTTGAGAATTCTAGACCCCTCTCTCCTTGGGGACCCTTGAACTTCTTAGAAACCTGCCTTGGCAATGACTCTCTCAGAAACATGATTGAACAGCCGTTTGGAGCTTCCTTTGACTTTCCCTGGGAGGGAGGGAGCCCTCCCTGAGCACAGGGCCTCAGGGGCCATGGCCAATGAAAAAGAATCTCCCAGCAAGTGCTTTTCAGCCCTGTGTGACTCTCAGCCCACAGGAGGCTGAGAAAACTCTCTTCCTTGGAGGAAGGAAAGGCAGCCCAAGAGTGTGTTTTCAGGCCTGTATCTTGCAGCAAGTGTTTGGCTTGTTAGACAGAAGACCTGCAGGCCTGTTCCAACAGACTCAATGCCAGAATCAGGGCCTTGTGTCTCCCTGCAGTTTCCTGGCCTTGCAAACACATTCCTAGTTGAGAGCAGTCCTGCCCATGGGGACTGCTGCGGGAGTGTGTCTGAGGGGGGCCAGGTGTCATGCTGGGGTCACCTGGTCGAGGGCACCTTGCACCTCCAATGGACCCCAGGCAAGGAGTTGCAGGCCACCACCTTGCTTCTGAAATCCCAAAATGGGGAGCAAAGCTCGCTCTGTCAGAGGGAAGAAAACAGCAACAGGATGGATTTTCAAGCAGTTGCTAGGCTGTACTGCGTTAGGGCTCCAAGGAAGGAAAATGCGAATTTTAGCCCCTACGACTGGTATCCAGGTGGGCTCCCAGGATGATTTCCCCGCAGGATCCAAGAACGTTCCAGACAGACCTGGGCTCACTAGCTCCCTCCTGCAGAGGAAACTATGAGAGAACAGCTGTTTGGAGGTTGCTTTGACTTCCCCTGGGAGGGTAGGATCCCCTCCCTGGGTGCAGGGCCTCAGGGGCCATTGCCGCTGAGAAATGCCCTCGAAGCCAGACCTTTCCAGCCTTGTATGACTCAGCACGGAGGAGACTGGAAAAGCTCTCTTCCTTGGAGGAAGGAAAGGCAGCCCCAGAGAGTGTGTTTTCACACCTGTATCTTGCAGCAAGTGTTTGGCGTCTCAGACGTCAGACCTCCAGGCCTGCTCCAACGGCCTCAGTTCCAGAGTCAGGGCCGTGTGTTTCCCTGCATTTTCTGAGCCTTGGGAACACATTCCTAGGTCAGAACAGTCCTGCCCATGGGGAAGGAGGCTGCGGGAGTGTGTCTGAGGGGGTCGGGTGCCATGCTGGTGTCCAATAGACCCGGTACCTCCAATAGACCCCAGGACAACAGCGGTGGGGCTCCCCCTGGCTTCCGAAATGCCAAAGCGAGAAGCAAAGCTAGCTCTATCAGAAGGAAGAAAAGAGCAATCGGATGGATGTTCAGGCTGTTGCTGGGCCGCACCACTTCAGGGTCCCCCCCGAGAGGAACAGGCGCCCTGTGGCCCCTAGGTCCGATATGCAGGTTAACACACAGGGTGTGTCCCCATAGGAGCCAAGAATTTTCCTGACAGATCTAGGCTCACTAGAGCTCTCCTACAGGGCAAAAGGGGTAGAACAGACTGTGGATGTGACTCTGCCTTTCCCAGCGAGCATGGGGCCCTCCCTACGGCCCCGGGCTCCAGGGAAAATTGTCCCTGAAAAATGACCTCCAAGAAGCGCTTTTCCAGCAGGCTGGGATGCAGAGTTCACAGGATGCGGGGAAAGTGATCGTCCTTCAGGGAAGAAGAGGCAGCCACCCAGTGTGTGTTTGCAAGCCTGTATTTGGAAGAAACTGGTTAGCTCCTTCAAGGGGAGACCTCCAGGTCTGCTCAGAGGACCGAAATTCCAGAGGCAGCACCATGCATCTCCCCTGTCCTTTCTGAGCCTTGGAAAGACATTCCTAGCTTATAGCGGTATTGCTCATGAAGAAGCAGGATGCAGGAATGTGTCAGACATGACTGGGTGCCTTCCTGGGTTCAGCTCCGTGAGGGGCATTTCCACTCAGAGTAGGTCCCATGCCTCCTTGGGGAGGAAGTGGGGCCCGCTTGCCTCCAAATTGCCAAAGGCTGGAACAAAGCTAGTTCTATCAGAGGTAAGAAAAGAGCAATTGGATGGATGTGGAAGCTGTTGCTGGGCCGCACTGCTTCAGGCCCCCACCCCTCCGCCCCCGAGAGAAACAGGCGCCCTGTGGCCCTAGGTCCTGGATGCAGTTTCACACATAGAATGTGTCCCCATAGGAGCCAAGAATTTTCCTGACAGACCTAGGCTCACTAGAGCTCTCCTACAGAGCAAAGGGGATGGGACAGATGTGTGGCTGTGGCTCTGCCTTTCCCTGGGAGTGTGGAGCCGCTCCCTATGGCCCCGGGCTCCAGGGAAATTGCCCCTGAATAATGACCTCCAAGAAGCGCTTTTCCAACTGGCTGAGACGTGGAGTTCTCAGGATGCAGGGAAAGCGAGTGTCCTTCGGGGAAGCAAAGGCAGTCACCTGTTATCATGACTTACTAGAATAGTAGGTACCTTCTCCGGTTGGGCAGAGGCCTTCCCTACCTGATCTGAAAAAGAAAATGAAGTAGCTCGCTGATTTGAGAAATAATTCCCAGACTTGGGTTTCCAACCAGTATAGAATCCGACAATGGCCCTGTCTTTGTAGCCGCGTTAATTAACAGGTATGTGAAGCTCTAAATATCAGTGGAAATTACATACAGCATATAGGCCCCAGTGTTCTGGAATGATGGAAAGAAACAACCAAACTCTTGAAGAGACACTTTCAAAATGGATCATAGAGACTGACTGTACATGGATGGGCTTGCTTCCGGCAGACTTACTCATATTACGGGTAACCGCACGTTCCCACAGTTGTTGTCCTTATGAAATTTTCTATGGGAGACCCCCTCCCACAGTGAGGCAGGTGTTAGCAGATTTGCCACAAGTAAGGGGGTGGGATTTCACAGCAGATGGAACAATTAGGTAAGGTAATAAATCAGGTAACTAAGTTTGTATAAAAAAGAATATCATTCCCCCTTGAGGAACAGATTCATGAATTTGTGCTCAGTGATCAGGTGTGGCTCAATGACTGGAAACACAATTCCTTGGCCTGACATCGGAAAGGTCCTTATACTGTTGTTTTAGCCACAATTCTGAAAGAGATGGGAATACCAGACCACCTAACCTGCCTCTTGAGAAATCTGGATGAAGGTCAGGAAGCAACAGTTTAGAGCAGGACATGGAACAACAGACTGGTTCCAAAAAGGAAAAGGAGTATGTCAAGGCTGTATATTGTCACCCTGTTTATTTAACTTATATGCAGAGTACATCATGAAACATGCTGGGATGGAAGATACATGAACTGGAATCAAGATTGCCGGTAGAAATATCAATCAACTTAGATATGCAGATGACACCACCATTATGGCAGAACGTGAAGAGGAAAGGGTATGTCGGGGAACTTCTTGAGTTGCAGCAAGGGTGTGAAGGACCCTTTGGAAGTTCCAGAGGTTAGGTGTGGTTAGTCTCGAGATGCCTCAGCAGAAATGGGCCTCATGTCGCCTGGAACGGAGAGGCTCCTGGATATTTCCGAGTTTCAGCAGGTGCTCTCCTTGTGTGGAGTCCGGGGCCGGAAGCTGAGGATCCTCTCCAGTGCTGACATGGATTTTGGGGTACTTCTGGAGTCTCCACAAGGGAGTCAGGCCTCGTCTCGAGTGGGGGCATGAGCGTGCCATTTCCTCCCATGCTGTAGCAGCAGTGTCACGGTTCCCCTTGCGTGGACCAAGGGATCTGTGGCTTTCCCTCGAGTCTTTCCCACGAGGCTTTCCCACAGGGCTGTCCCACGTGTCACGGTGGTGTGAGTCGATCCTCGGCGTGAAAGCCGAGGCAGTGCAGGGAAAACAGGTTCCTGTGGAACGGACTGACACATCTGGGGGAGTCTTGGAATGGTGGCACGACCCTGCAGTTCCTCTCCCCTTTCCTTTGGAGAGCGCCACCTTGAGATGCGATGGGAATGCCGGGAATTCTTTTCCGAACAAGCAGGGAAAGGATCCCTCATCTCGAGGTACGAGCCGGAAACGGAGCTCCTCAGGATGTGGCCGGGACCATCCGTGCTTCCTCTTGAGTGGAGACGGGTGTGTCGGGGAACTTCTTGAGTTGCAGCTTGACTGTGAAAGACTCTTTGGAAGTTCCAGAGGTCAAGTGTGATTAGCCTCGAGACACCTCAGTGGAAACTGGCCTCATCTCGCCTGCAGGGGAGAACCTCCTGTATTTTACCGAGTTTCGGCAGGTGCTCTCGACTTACGACGGGGACTTCAGGGACCCGGTCTGTTGGCCTCAGGAAAGGCCAGTCCCCATGCGAGTTGCTTGGGGCCTCTCAGGATTCCTCTCCCGTCGATGCCAGGGGCCTAAGATCTTGTGTGGAGTCGGTGCCGGAACCTGAGGATTCCTCTCCAGTGCTGACAGGGATCTTGGGGTACATCTGGAGTCTCCCCAGGAAAGTCATTCTGCATCTCGAGTGGGGGCATGCACATGCGATTTCCTCCCGAGCTGTAGCAGCAGTGTCACGCTTCCCTTCGCGTGGATCAAGGGATCTGTGGCTTTCGCTCGATGCTTCCCTCTAAGCTTCCCACGAGACTTTCCCACAGGGCTGTCCCACGTGCCACCATTGGTGTGAGACGATCCTCGGCTTGAAAGTCGAGGCAGTGCAGGGAAAACAGGTTTCCCTGGAGTGGACTGAGACATCTGGGGGACTCTGGGAATGGTGGCATGACCCTGGAGTTCCTCGCGCCTTTCCTGTGGAGAGCGCCTCCTCTTGAGATGCGGCGGGAACGCCAGGAATTCTTTCTCGACCACGCAGGGAAAGGATCCCACCTCTCGAGCTAGGGGTCGGAAACGGGGCTTCTCTGGATATTGGAGTGACTTTCGAGCTTCCTCTCGAGTGGAGACGGGTATGTCGGGGAACTTCTTGAGTTGCAGCAAGGGTGTGAAGGACCCTTTGGAAGTTCCAGATGTTAGATGTGATTAGCTTCGATACGCCTCAGCGGAAATGGCCTCATCTCGCCTGGAGGGGAGAACCTCCTGGATTTTCTCGAGTTGCGGCAGTTGCTCTCGATTTTCGACGGGGATCTCAGGGACCGGCTCTGGTGGCCTCAGGAAAGGCCAGTCCCCATGCGAGTTGCTCGGGGGCCTCTCAGGATTCCTCTCCCGTCGATGCCGGGGCCTAAGACCTTGTGTGAAGTCGGTGCCAGAACCTGAGGATTCCTCTCCAGTGCTGACATTGATCTTGGGGTACTTCTGGAGTCTCCCCAGGGGAGTAAGTCCTTGTCTCGAGTGGGGCATGCACGTGCGCTTTCCTTCCGAGCTGTAGCTGCAGTGTCGCGCTTCCCTTCGCGTGGATCAAGGGATCTGTGGCTTCCCCTCGAGACTTTCCCACGGGGCTTTCCCACAGGGCTGTCCCACGTGGCCATCGTGGTGTGAGTCGATCCTCGGCTTGAAAGTCGAGGCAGTGCAGGGAAAACAGGTTTCCCTGGAATGGACTGAGACATCTGGGGGACTCTGGGAATGGTGGCACGACCCTGGATTTCCTCTCGCCTTTCCTGTGGAGAGTGCCTCCTCTTGAGATGCGCCGGGAACGCCGGGAATTCTTTCCTCGACCACGCAGGGAAAGGATCCCTCCTCTCGAGCTAGGACGCGCAAACGGGGCTCCTCTGGATGTGGGCGGGACTCTCGTGCTTCCTCTCGAGTGGAGACGGGTATGTCGGGGAACTTCTTGAGTTGCAGCAAGGGTGTGAAGGACCCTTTGGAAGTTCCAGATGTTAGATGTGATTAGCATCGTGACCCATTAGCGGAAATGGGCCTCATCTCGCCCGGAGGGGAGAACCTCCTGGATTTCCTCGAGTTGCGGCAGGTGCTCTCGACTTACAACGGGGACCTCAGGGACCCGCTCTGGTGGCCTCAGGAAAGGCCAGTCCCCATGCGAGTTGCTCGGGGCCTCTCAGGATTCCTCTCCCGTCGATGCCGGGCCTAAGATCTTGTGTGGAGTTGGCGCCGGAACCTGAGGATTCCTCTCCAGTGCTGACATGGATTTTTGGGGTACTTCTGGAGTCTCCCAGGGAGTCAGTCCTCGTCTCAGTGGGGCATGCACGTGCGCTTTCCTCCGAGCTGTAGCAGCAGTGTCACGCTTCCCTTCGCGTGGATCAAGGGATCTTGTCTTTCCCTCGAGGCTTACCCACGAGGCTTTCCCACAGGCTTTCCACAGGGCTGTCCCAAGTGCACCGTGGTGTGAGTCGATCCTCGGCTTGAAAGTCGAGGCAGTGGGGAAAACAGGTTTCCCTGGAATGGACTGAGACATCTGGGGTCTCTGGGAATGGTGGCACGTCCCTGAAGTTCTCTCGCCTTTCCTGTGGAGAGCCTCCTCTTGAGATGCGACGGAAATGGCAGGAATTCTTTCCCGACCACGCAGGGAAAGGATCCCTCCTCTCGAGCTAGGAGGCGGAAACGGGGGCTCCTCTGGATGTGGGCGGGACTCTCGTGCTTCCTCTCGAGTGGAGACGGGTATGTCGGGAACTTCTTGAGTTGCAGCAAGGTTGTGAAGGACCCTTTGGAAGTTCAGAGGTTAGGTTGATTACCCTGAGACGCCTCAGCACAAATGGGCCTCATCTCGCCTGGAGGGGAGAACCTCCTGGATTTTCTCG
>NW_017216489.1:0-23328 GCF_001704415.2 Capra hircus
AACTAAGGCGACCCAGCGAAACCCCGCCTCCTGCCCTGACAACCGTTCGTGCCCACTTCTGGGCTACCGGCAAAAGGGTGAAGGCAAAGAAAAAGAAAATAACACTCTTATTTCAGAAATTTTGCCTCCAGATGGGACACTCTGGTTAACCTAAACAGAATATGCGGTTGTGGTAGGGACCTAGGGCGTCCTCCCTGGCACAAAACCTAAAGTGGATTTCACTTCATTTTCTGAGGTGAGAGTGAGCTGAGTCGATCAAAGGAGAGGAGCAGAAGAGAAAGCGAGAGGGATGAGCACCCACAGGAGTCAACCATATTGGAGTCTCCTCCGGGCCTTAGAAGAACTGCCCTGAGCTTATGGGTGGACGTATGGAGGCTAAAGAAGCATATCCCGTTCTCTGGCGATGGAGGCCAGGTGGCTCCTGAGGGGTTCCATGGTGTAATGGTGAGCACTCTGGACTCTGAATCCAGCGATCCGAGTTCAAATCTCGGTGGGACCTTTCTGCCTAGTTAGAAGAAGAACACTTTTACTCTCCGAATCGGACCCGGAGGTCTCCTGCCCCCTCAGCGGCGTGGTTCACACGGACACGGCGGACAGGTGTGGACCGACCTGGGGCGTCCTTGCTGGACCCGGGCGGCTCTGCCCATCTCTGCCCTCCAAGCCCCGGCCAGGGCGCAGAGGCCCAGCCACTACCGCCCCTTTGTCGGGTCCCCTGGGCCTCTGGAATGAAAGGCAGAGGCTGAGCCCTTGGAGTCCTTCCCCGCGAGGGGCTTCCCACTTCGAGTCTTGTAACTACACGGTTGTCCCTGAGAGTAAATGGTTGCGGGGATGAGCTGCCATGTTCAGATATTCGCATATTAGATGATTTTGAAAAACATTTACCCCCATGTTGAAAGGAGAATATAAGTAACTATGATTTCTATAACTAAAAGACTTAATCTTCGTCAGAAAAAATATATCGTATATTTAAATTTCTGTGGCACATAGTTTTGAATTTTATAAATGGAAATATTTTTTGGAATTAGAGTTTGCTTATGGGAAACAAAGCAATACAGGACATTTAGGCAGTTCTTTCATTTAGGATTTTGAATAGAAAATAAATGCAAGACTTCTACAATCTGGAATAGTATGGCACCAATATTTTCCACATTTTTAGAAAATCTGAAAAGTCAACATGAAGTAGTTTTTAGACCAAAAATTATTAAAGCTGGGTAAGGCATACCAGGAGTCATCTCCTGAGAATATGACAGGACAAATATTTTCTATACAATTATACATCAATTATTAGAATTATCTAGAGTGTTAAAAGTATTCAAGATTCATCCTTACTATCAATTTGAAAGTTTTTCTTGAACGTAGCCTGGAGAGCACTCATTTATCTAAAGCTAAACGTTTTTTATATTCCTGAGTTACATTTCAGGAAAACACAAAGTTCAAGGGAAAAAAAAAAAAAACCCACGTGGGTTGTATTCACTGAGATAGAAAAGGTGGTTCACTACCGCACTTTGGAGAGAGGGCGAGTGGAATATGTGTGGTAAAGCTGGATGCCTCTGTGCTTGAATTTGGACTGGACCTGGGACTGGGTCAAGGCCAGAAGAACACAAGACTAAGCATTATTATCTTGGGGCTTAGACCCACCCTGACAGTGTTGTAGCCATGCGTTCCGGGATACAAACTCACTCAGATGGACAATGCAGATAGTGGAATGCAGTTTATTACACCGGCGGCCCAAGGCAGAGTCTCCTCTTAGCCAAGGACCCCGACCAGCATTTGTGAAAATCTTTTATACCCCATGTGTACGTGTCTGAACCCGCCACTCCAAATTCCTTGAGACTTACATAAACCAAGGAAAATACAATCCAAATAACCCCATCATTCACGTGCTATGTGCTCATGTGCTCAAACAGTCAAACAATTAGCCAATAATCAAGAAACCCGACGTTACACTCTGATTGATACAGAAAAATTTATGGCCTCTCTGGAGGAAGGGGTGATTAGTGTATGTTTTCTCTTAGGCGGTGAGTAACCTAGATCCGATCTTCAAGGTTCCCCTGTCTGGAGGGGGTCTTATCCTTCTGTTGTTGTTTTCATAGGCACTAAACACAGAGTTCAGAGTCCATTGGAAAGGTGGCCGAGCATGATCAGCATGAACAGGCCTAAGAGGGAGTCCAGGCCCTATGAACTCCTTCTTCAAGAGCACCCACACAACAGTCCTAGAAAGCTCTTGAGGATACTCCCTCTCCCTTGGACACGATCCCATCTGGTTCTCTATTCCACCAGCCACAGGGAAGGACTTTTCACCTCTGTGTCCTTGCAGAACACTTTATGATCCCTGCAGGACACAGGGAGCCAGGCAAGAGTGGAGGGGCAGCTGCACTGACCCAATGGGTTTCCAGCAAAAGTAGCAGGAAAATCCCATAGAAAGAGGAGCCTGACTGGCTACAGTTCATGGGGTTGAAAAGAATCAGACATGACTGAGCCAGTGGGGGTGAGGATGAGGTGGTTCCACCAATCAGATGATCAAAACACCACTGGACTGCCCACCAAAGCAACCTGCAAGAGGCCAGAGGGCAGCCAGTGCTGCGGAGGGCAGAGGATGAAAGCCTAGACCATCCTCCAAGCACAGGGCATGACAGGCCTGCCTGCACTTGGAAATCAGCTGAATAAAACACCATCTAGGATATTCTTTTAAAAAGTCTCTCAGTAGGGGCGTTGGTGGTTCGGTGGTAGAATTCTCGCCTATCACGTGGGAGACCCAGTTTGATTCCTGGTCAATGCATTGTGGTCGTGTTTGTTTTGGGCTTCCTTGGTGGCTCAGATGGTAAAGAATCTGCCTGCAATACAGGAGACCTGGGTTGGGAAGATCCCCTGGAGAAAGAAATGACAACCCACTCCAGTAGTCTTGCCTGGAGAATCCTATGGACAGAGGAGCATGGTGAGCTGCAGTCCAAAGGGATCTCAAAAATTCCGACATGACTGAGCAACTAACACACATACCCTCTCTACATCCAAAAGAGACCAAATTCCAGGTTTCTGAAGGGCCAAGAGGGCCCTCTTCTGGACGGCCAAGCTGTTCCTGTCCTTGGAAGACAGGTCCCACAGAAGATAGCTTTGAGAGGGACACCAAAGTAAAGGAACGATCCTGAGATGTCGGCATGTTATTATCAAGTGATGTCATAACTCTTACATGAGGAAAGAATATGATGTTAACTGGTTTGGTCCCTTCTCTTTGAATGGAAACTCTGTTAAGTAAAACTCTGGGTTTACCATGCCAGGAGGAAAAAGTGGAGGCCAGAGCTGGCCAGCCCAGGCTGTTCACGGCATCTCAGCTCCAACAGCCAGCCTGAGGTCAAGGAACCTGAGGCCTGGACTCAGCGGCATTTAGAAACTCTGTGCAGAAATGTTCTGCACTGGACCTTTAAGCAAAATATAGTTCCGATCTGGGCGGGAAGAGAGTGACTTGTGTGCGTGTAGACCCTGGAAGAAAGAAAGTTTTCCCTGACCGGGAATCGAACTCTGTTCGCGGCGGTGAGAGCGCCGAATCCTTGCCACTCACTAGACCATCAAGGAACTGTAGAGAAGAAGTTATTTCGCTTCTTCAGGAGAAAGATGAGTGTAAGAATCGTCAGAAAGCAGTGTAATCGTCAGAATACCTCAGCGGCCTACAGCTGAGCCTGCTGCCTAACCTCCTGCCTTTCGCCTTTGCCGATGGCAAATGCAAATCTCCGCGGTTGGGTGGTGGGGGTAGGGGAGAGCAACCTGTTTCCGTCCGGTTTCGGTCCAGGGACCTTCCGCGTGTGAGGCGAACGTGATAACCACTACACTACGGAAACGGGTCAACCTCCGTTACTTAACACTGTATCCATGAAATCCCGGATGCTGCCACCAGCATCCACACCACCAAATTGTAACACTCAAACAGGAACCTGGAAGCCCTGCTTTAGGGTTCCTCATCTCCCCTCAAGAGAGGACCCTCGGGCCCCCATAGGCTGCATTCGGGGTCCCGCACCCAACGTAGAGGCCTCAAACCCTTAACTCCGCACCCGAGCTCAGGGGTCGCCCCAGCCGATTGCCGAGCTCCCGGAAGCCGCAGGAGGCGGGGACGGTGGGTGCGTCTAGGCCAGGAGACTCCGCTGCCCAGCGGTGTGGAGGCCGCCCCTCCCGCGCCGCGGGCCCGCGCCTCGGTGGCCCTCGTCATGGCGCAGGCGGTCAGCATTCTGGGGTCTCAGGAACGGTCGACGCTTCCAATCCCCCGGGACCCGCCCTCTCCGCTGCTCCTTTGTTCCTGACTCCTGTGCTCTTTCTCTGCATGCCGGCTCGCCGCTGCACTTTCTGGTGTTCTCCTGGAGAAAAGGAGTCTCTTTGGTGGTCTCTAAAATGTCACCCCACTGTCCCTGGGTGGGCTCAAGCCACCAACCTTTACGGTTAACAGCCGAACGCGCTAACCGATTGCGCTACGGAGACAGCAGTACCGGCCATTCCTGGAGTCTTTGGAGTGGACACTTCTTCCTAGGATAAGACCCCTGCCCCCAGGGAAACGGTGCCATTTCCGTGCCTTCTACTGACCACAGATGCCAGAGCCCCCAGAGATACCAGGGGCCAGGGCTCCAATCCTGCGGGCTTGAACCGAAATAGATCCATGGACAGCTGAACACAGGTGGGCTCCCGTGATGGCTCTTCCCACTTCCTCGCCTACACCCAATGAGTGAGAGTTTGCCCACCCTGGCATAGGCCTGCGGGGCTGTGCTTAGGTCTCCCGTGTCCACCAGGGGATTTCCACCAGAGTGGGCTTCCCTGGGGTTCAGACGGTGAGAATTCGCCTGCAGTGGAGCACACCCGCGTTCAATCCTTGGTTTGGGACTGTCCCCTGGAGGAGGGCGTGCAACCCACTCCAGTATTTTTGCCTGAAGAATCCCCATGGACGAGGAGCCTGGCGGGCTAAGCCCATGGGGTGGCAAAGAGTCTGACAGGACTTAGCGACTAAGCACTGAGGTCGCGGGGATGGTGGTTCTGTGTCCGCACCCTGGCAACAGAGTCGGGCACTCACTTGGGATGCTCTAGGACTTGGATGAATACATTGTCGTCTTTAGCCCTCGTCCCATGAAGACCGTTGAGAATGGAAATACAGAAAAGTTTTCGAAGTGAATGGTTCTTTTTTAAAAGCCTTTATCCCAGTGTTTGGAATCTGCAGCATCCAGTGGGGTGAGCAATGGAAAGGCCCCCGGAGCAGCCCCAGCTGAGTGGAGCTCCCGCATTCCAGCCTGGGTAGCCTGCGTTCTGTGAGGTCCACCTGGGAGCGGGAAAGGGTGAAAACCAAACTGGGAAGTCTGGTTTGGGAGGAAGGCATTGAGACCTCCCAGGAGGCTTGGGCAGGAATCCTTAGAGCTGAACATAGTCTGGTAGCAGAGTGGGGAAGGAGGGAAAGGGCTGGTGCAGGCAAGAATCAAGGAGGCCTAAGGAGAGGGGAGGAAGGAGAGAATAAAAGAATTTGTGCTTCTACCCTTCCCCCCTCCCTCTCTTGCCTTCTCTCTTCTTGGTCTTCTTCCCATCCCTACAACTGAGAAATCTTGATACACCCACTTCTGAGAAGAGAGACCCAACTATCTGTGCTCGGGTGCACAAATTCTGGGTTGTAAAAATAGTTCTGTCCTTATGTGGCCTTAGACAAATAAAGAAAATTTCTTGTGCCTCCCTTCTTTCTGTTTTAAAATGGGAGGAATGAAAGCATTTGTTGTCAGATGTGCCCGGGTTTAGAAACTACTGGATGAATCATGTTATCAGCTGTGAAATCATTTTGTGTCACTATTCTCAGAATCTTTTGACAAACTCTATGCTTATTTATTTCACCTTGAATTAACTTGATACTTCTATAAATTTCTGTAAACGGAATCAAGCCAAAGGCTCCCGTGATTGCTCTTGCAGTTTGCTCCGTGAGTGTTCTTGAAGTTTGCTCAGATGTAGCTGGACCACCCTTCATTGCCAGTTCTCTGCTTGCAGATCAGGACTTATGTGCAGGCTGAAGGAAATGGGAAGAACAAACATCTTTACCCATCCCAGTTCTAACCTCACCTGATTCTGTCCTTGGCCCTTGTGAGAACCTGGTTCTCCAGGTTTCCTGGCCATTCTGTGATCTCTCAACACCCTTTCTATGGATTTATTTTCTTCCTATATGAGTCAGAGTCCATTTCAGGTACTTGTGCCCATAAACCTTGAGCCTTCTTCAATTTTCCTAGAGGAGTACTTTGTCTTATTACCACTCAACATCTTGATTTTCAAAAAGAAGTTTCATCTTTTCACTCTGGAGCTGTGAACTTCCTCCTTATAATAAGAGCTTCCCCTTTGCCTCCTTCCTCCTTGAGTCAATCTCTCTGTCCAGTCTTGGAACAAAATACATCTCCAGGCAATACTAGCCATCTTTCTGTTTTTTGGCCAGCCAAAAACTAGTGCTACTTTTTTCTGTTCTGCGTATTGGACTAGGGAGGAAACAGTTTTAGGATACAATGAAGAACTAAAGATTATTCTGAGCCCTGATAGGATTTATACCTATTATACATGCAAATACTTCATGTGGTGGTATTTTGGGTACATAAATACTGTCTGTACTGTAAGACAACTTGGATGTGCATCCTCTATGATTCAGCAATCAGTGCTCTTGGGTACCTTGATATTTGTATGCCTTTTTTTAAACTGCAATTTCTGGGTTTGATATGTTAAGAAATGGGAGAGAAACTGACTCCACTGACCTGACCAAAGTGTCTCTGAGGGCCTAAGTGTTTGTTAGAGCCCTGTCTCATGTCCTCCACGACATGCGGTTTATCTTCAGTCACCCCAGGTGAATTTGGGTCTTCCCTAGTGGCTCAGCAGGTAAAGAATCTGCCTGCAATGCAAGAGACCCAGGGTAAATCCCTGGGTTGGGAAGATCCCCTGGAGAAGGGAATGGCCACCCCTTCCAGTATTCTTGCCTGGAGAATCTCTTGGACAGAGGAAGCTGGCATGCTCCAGTCCATGGGGTCACAAAGTAAGACAAGACTGAGTGAGGTTCATTTCACTTCTAGGTGAGTATAGCTGGTTTCTCTGAGCGTTTGATATAAATGGTTATTTTTACTTATATTGCAAATCTATAAATACACACTTGTTGTGAGAAAACCTTACACCTCCCAAATCAGAAATGTATGAAGAAAAGGAGAGTTCTCTTGCCTCCATTCCCACTTCACTGCTGACACACTTTACATGTTACAGATAAGAGGTGGTGGTGGCGGCTTTGGAGTGTAATCTGTACTATGGGAAAACTAAGGGACCCAGGAAATCCCACCTCCTGCCCTGACAACCATCTGCCCTCTTGGAGCAAGGAGAAAAGGGTGAAGGCAAGGAAAAGGCAAATAACACTCTTATTTGCAGAAATTTTACCTCAAGATGGGACACTGTGCTTAACCAAGGCAGAATATGTGGTTCATGATGGAGAGCTAGGGGGCTCTTCCCGGGCACAAAACCGGAAGTGGATTTTACCTCATTTTCTGAGGTGAGAGTGAACTGAGCTTATCAAAGGAGAGGAGCAGAAAGAAAGCAAAAGGGATATGCACCTACGTGGGTCAACTGTGTTCAAGTCTTGGGATTAGGAAGGGGACATACAGAGGGTGAAGAAGCAGATACCCTTTCCCTGGCAGTGGAGAGAAGGTAGCTGCCATAGAGGTTCCATGGTGTAATGGAACCTCTGGATCCTACGATCCGAGTTCAAATCTCGTGGGACCTTTCTGTTTAATTAGAAAGGTTGTTCCTGTGAGTAAATGGTGATGGGGAGGGGCTGCAATGTCGATAATCAGCCGGGAATCCCAACAGCTTTCGGGTCGAGGGTTCCAGACCTGAATGGGAAGAACTGTGTCTTATTCAAGTTCTCTATTCTTTCGAATTTTTATCGGCCCTGTCCCAGTTTATTATGATTTTATTCAGAGTTTCTCACTCTTAAGTCTCCGTTAGACACTCAAAGCCACTGTTCAGTCAAGATTCGAACCTTCACTCATTGAAATCCCGTCCTTTGGTCCCAAGCTCAGCCCGAAAGAGGAGCGCGCGTCGCGGATTCCCGCGTCTGAGGAGACCCCAGGTCCCTGACCCACGGCCGCCCGGCCAGGCTGCTCCGGGCCGAAGGGGAGACGAGCCGCTGGGACTCCGGAGCCGGGGGGCTGGGTTCCTTTCGTCCTGCCGCGACTCTGCTCCACCGAGATGTCTCACGACATGAGCGGATGGAAACACTTGTGTCCTCTACTGCTCGGCAGAAAAACATGGATGAGGCCCGTGATGGACTGGCCTAACTAGTTAAAATTTTCCCTTGGCAGTGCTAAGAAGCATCACTCTCATAATTTGGAACTTTCAGCGGTTACAAAGGACTCAATGACGCAGCTGTCTTTGTAGGACAGGAAAAGAAAGGTGTGAGGCTGGTGAAAGGATCCAAGGAAAGGCAGAGATCAGGAGGGAACACAGGATGAGCCAGAAGGGAGAAAGGGATTGGAAGGCAGAGGAGTGGGCGGTCGCTGGGTTGGGGTGACCACAGCGCCTCACTCAGGAGTAGCTCCCACCCTTTACTGAAGTGTCCCAGGACCTGATTCACCCGAAATCGCAAAGCTGCTGGCATGGCACTTGTTCTGGCAAAGTTCCCTTTGCGGTTCCCTGTGGAGCGGTGAGGTGGGCTGTGTGGGTCTGCAGGTGAGTGGAAGTCCTGGCTGTTGCCTTGGAGATGACTGGCGGGCAGGGAAACACGCACATTCCACTTTCCCCTTTGCAGGCCGGTCTGCAGCGTCTGGGGTGGGAAACTGGAAAATCGGAAGGTCAATATTTATTTAGAGATAAGGAGCTATATAGCCAAACAGTCAGTGAAAGGGGTTATCCCTGGATAAAAGGAACATGAGAAGGGATCAGGAGACTACTGTTTTGGGGCATGTGTAACTTTGTATTCAGTTCAGTTCAGTCGCTCAGTTGTGTTCAGTTCAGTCGCTAAGTCGTGTCCGACTATTTGCAACCCCGTGAATCGCAGCACGCCAGGCCTCCCTTGCACTTATGGACGTTCTCAGTTTACACACTGTGAAAGCTTCACAGTGAGAATTTTGACCATTACTTTGCCAACATGTGAGATAAGCACAATTGTGTAGTAGTTGGAACATT
Source organism: Capra hircus (assembly GCF_001704415.2). Classification (NCBI taxonomy): domain Eukaryota; kingdom Metazoa; phylum Chordata; class Mammalia; order Artiodactyla; family Bovidae; genus Capra; species Capra hircus. The sequence goes on from NW_017216489.1 coordinate 9,154, forward strand.
CTTTGGCACTGCCTTTGTTTGGGAGTGGAATGAAAACCGACCTTTTCCAGTCCTGTGGCCGCTGCTGAGTTTTCCAAATTTACGGGGATACTGAGTGCAGCATTTTAACAGCCAAGCCTCCCTGTCCCTCACAAGAGTTTTTTGAATGTTCTTCCCAATGGCCCATGAGTTATAAGTAGTCCAGTCTGTGTGGGGAGATCACTTACATACGATTGCTTGTCCTGTGTGGTGAGCACCAGGCGTTGTTCCAGGATCTTTTAAAAATGTTCTTTCCTTGGCCTCAGGCACTTTCTTCATAAGGATACCCGGATCATTACTCTGCTGAGTACTTGAGGGAGACCCTTTCATATCCCAGCATTCTCTGTCTCCCACTGTCTCAGCACTGGACCTTTCTTCATGTTTCTTTTTTTATTATTAACTTTTATTTGAGTATAGCTGCTTTACAATGTGTTAATTATGATGTTGTGTTAATAGCACAGTGAATCGGCTATACATTTACATATATCCCCTCTTAGTAGGATTTCCTTCTCATTTAGGTAACCACAGAGCATCCAGTAATTCCCTATACCATACGTTCAGTTCAGTCGCTCAGTCATGCTTGACTCTTTGCAACCCCATGAACCGTAACACACCAGGCCTCCCTGTCCATCACCAACTCCCGGAGTCCACCCAAACCTATGTCCACTGAGTTGGTGATGCCATCCAACCATCTCATCCTCTGTCATCCCCTTCTTCTCCTGCCCTCAATCTTTCCCAGCATCAGGGTCTTTTCAAATGAGTCAGCTCTTCACATGAAGTGGCCAAAGTATTGGAGATTCAGTTTCAACATCAGTCCTTCCCATGAACACCCAGGACTGATCTCCTTTAGGATGGGCTGGTTGGATCTCCTTGCCGTCGAGGGGACTCTCAAGAGTCTTCTCCAACACCACAGTTCAAAAGCATCAATTCTTCTGTGCTCAACTTTCTTTATATCCAACTCTCACATTCATACACGACCACTGGAAAAAACCATAGCCCTTGACCTACGGACCTTTGTTGGCAAAGTAATATCTCTGCTTTTTAATATGCTGTCTAGGTTGGTGATAACTTTCCTTCCAAGGAGTAAGCATCTTTTAATATCATGGCTGCAGTCACCACCTGCAGTGATTTTGGAGCTCAGAAAAAGGAAGTCTGCCGTGGTTTCTACTGTTTCCCCATCTATTTGCCATGAAGTAATGGGACTGGATGCCTTGATCTTAGTTTTCTGAATGTTGAGCTTTAAAACAACATTTCACTCTCCTCTTTCACTTTCATCAAGAGGCTCTTTAGTTCTTCCTCACTTTCTGCCATAAGGGCGCTGTCATACATAGCATCAATAGTGTATATAGGTAAATCCTAATTTCCCAATTCCCCGTGTTATGCACCGAGCCCGTATCTCCGAACCGACCAAGAGAGCAAGTCCACCACAGTGATGCACAGGCAAGAAGGGAGTTTGTTTCTAGCGTGCTAGGGCCCAAGTCTCTTACAGCACAGTGCAATCCGACAAGAGCCCCAAACAAAGGAGTATGGTGGCTTATATACAGGCAGTTCTTTGTCTCAGTTACAGGAGTAGCTGGCGTTACATGATTGGCCAGGCAGGATGAGCGCATATCCTGTCTCTTTCTGGTAAACATGACTGAGGTCCTAGAGCCCGTCGTTTGGTCTCTAACATTCCCCCCGTCCTTAGATCATATAGAGGAATCTTCCTCTCGGTCCTGAGACAGTTTGATATTGTTGTCGAAGCACAAACAGCTGTACTGTATTTATGCGTTCCTTTACAAAGGCTACAAGTCTAATGATAATACATGGGCCAAAGGTAAGCATCAGTAGAAGTATTAGCAGGGGTCCCAGCAAGGTGGAGATTAGGGTGGTCAACCAAGGGGATTGTTGAAACCAAGACTCAAACCATCCTTGTTGAGCCTCATGTTCTCGTTTACGTTGGGCTAGTCCCTCTCTTACTTTGGCCATAGATTCTCTAACTATTTTTGTGTGATCAGCATAAAAACAACACTCTTCTCCTAGGGCAGCAAAGAGTCCCCCCTGTTGCAGAAAGAGCAGATCTAATCCTCTTCTGTTTTGCAGAACTACTTCAGATAGGGAAGTTAAAGATGATTCTAAATGACTAATAGATTGCTCTATACGGGTGATGTCCTCATCTATGGCCGCTCTCAGGGAGTTAAATCCTTGGCTTTGCAGGGACAAAGCTGTTATTCCTGTTCCGGCCCCGGCTATTCCAAGACCGAAAATAGTTGCTATGGTTATGGCAGTAAGAGGTTCCCTCTTGACTTTGTAAGTTCTTTCTTGAGGATTTAGGGTCAATTTTGGGGCCCAGTAATCATATATTGTTTCCTCTGGTCGGTACAGAATTTTTGGCATGACTGCTACCATAACACAGAATTCTTCTTTGGGATCAAATATTGCGCTGTGTAAGCATGGAGTCAGCCCCGTGTGTGAACAGACCCACCATCCTCCCATCCATGGTATTAGCCACCTGGCTATTGGCAAGTCCATAGGCTCAATGACGTGCGCACCCAGTGGAGACCTCTCTGATAATACCTTGCCCATACATAACCCTTTTCCCCATATCTCTCTCATTGTAAGGCCCACTTTTCAGTCTCCCCATTGACATTGAGGAGGATCGGTTGGCCAGGTCGTAAGAGGCGTTGAGGCCTACTGCCTCATAATAAGGGGGAATTAAGTTGTAACATAACCAACAGGATTTAGTTGCCTCAGGATGGGTTTGATTTAAGGTAGCATAAGCTGCCTTTACTAATTTCCATAGTGGATCTGTTTGTCCGAGTTTAGCAAGGGGGCCCGCCTCTGGGTCTTTTGTTGGTCCCTGGGATGTAGGTAGGGAGGTTGTCGGGTAGAGAGTTGCATGGACCTGTTCAACGGGGTTTGGACCGATACTATATATTTGTACCGGTTCTAAAACTTGACTCACAACAATGATACCATTATAATACTCCCGGTATGGGAACCCGTCAGTTCTGGTCTGAAGCCCCCATGATATCCCATTGACCCAGGCCTTTTCTTTTTTTGCTTTGTCAATGTTAAACCTTATTTTTACCTGGGCAAAGTTATGATCCTTTTCCCAATCGGAGTACGGAGGTAGGGGTCCTACAAAGGAGAAGTTAAGCAAGTCCCGATTTCCTACATCCCACTGTCTATACCCTGGAGTCTCCGACCCATCATTGGAAGTTACACAGTCCCAAGATTTACAATAAGAGTCCTGTATGCCCCCACAAATCTTCCAGTTATGCCTGGGCGCACCTGGACATGCCCAGAATGCATGATTCCGGAGCTTGCCCCTCTTTCTTGCCGGTGGTACATTTACCACTGGCTTAAGGTCAAAGTATAAGTCTGGCCACCAAGTATTTGGTGGATGTATTGCGGTGGTGGAGTTAAGCATCTCACGTGTTAGTCCATTTTGCAGTTTCCAGGTGATTCTGACGGGTTGGTGCGGGTTCATGCTGGCAGCTTCGGAGCAGAGTAACATGGTCATCCATAAGATGGTCCAGACGAGTTGTCTTGGTCCTGTCGACGACGCCGGAGCTTCAGCCTCAGGGGGTTGGACGGGTGCAGAGACGCTTCCCATTCTTTTTTAGCATCTTCCTGCTCTGCTGAAGTAGCTGGGCGTACGTGGTTGCAATGCACCCAAGGCCCGATACCGTTGACCTTTAGGGCAGTTGGGGGTGGTAAGAAGAACAACATAAGGACCCTTCTATTTGGGTTCTAGTGCCTTGGTTTGGTGCCTTTTGACCCATACCCAATCTCCTGGGCCAATGTCATGTGAGGGAATAGTTCCCTTATTTTGACCCACATGTATTTCCCGGAGCAGTTTCCAGACACGAGAGTGCACCTTGCTTAAGGCCATCAAGGCCTCTTGGAATTGTCCCAACGTGGGAGGCGGTAGGTTTCTTCCCTTCAAATACTGGACATACAGGGGGAGGTCTCCCATACAGAATTTCAAATGGGGTCAGATTAAGTTGATAAGGAGTATTACGCGCATGGAAGAGGGCGAAGGGAAGGAGGATCACCCAGTCCCCGCCAGTCTCTATAGCCAATTTAGTTAAAGTTTCTTTTATGGTCCGATTCATTCTTTTTACTTGCCCTGAGCTCTGTGGACTGTATTCACAACGTAACTTCCATTTAGTCCCCAGGGCTAGGGCAAGGCTCTGAACTATTTGACTCACAAAAGCAGGTCCATTATCAGAGCCGATGGTCACTGGCAGGCCAAACCTGGGAACTATTTCTTCTAAAATCTTTTTTGCCACTATCATCATGGTTTTTCCCTTTGTAGGAAAAGCCTCCACCCACCCTGAGAAGGTATCCACCAACACTAACAAGTACCGGTAACCATACTTGCCTGGCCTTACCTCCGTGAAATCTATTTCCCAGTATTGCCCTGGTCCTTCTCCCCGATATCTCAGTCCTGCATGTTGTCCTTTTCCTGGCCTCATCTGTTGACACACCTTACAAGCATGCACTATGTTCTTTACAGTTGTCTGGTGCTGGGGAAATCGCAGGTGCGCAGTTTGAAAGAGCATCAGAGTCTTTTTTTCTCCCAGATGAGTAGACAAGTGTAAATGCTCACATAGTTGCCGTCCCAACTGAGCAGGGAGTATCAAGTAGCCATCTGAGTCTCGGTACCATCCATCTTCACCTTTTTGAAGGTTGGTGTGTTCTTGGATCCAAGCAAGGTCTGTGGATGAATACTCAGGGGTTGGGGGCAGAGTTCCCATACCTGGAGGTGGAAGTCCGATCGCCAACACAGGGGTGATGAAATCTTCATCAGCTACTTTTCGAGCTGCCAGGTCTGCGGCACGATTCCCTCATGCCGTGGGGCTGTCACCCTTCTGATGTCCAGGTACGTGTACTATTGACACAGGCCGAGGCATCTGTACAGCCTCTAAAAGTCTACGGATTTCAGGCAAATTTTTAATTTCTTTTCCTTCAGCTGTCAAAAACCCCCGTTCCCGATATATCGGGCCCTGGATGCGTACCGTGCCAAAAGCATAGCGACTGTCAGTGAAAATAGTTATTCTTTTTCCTTTGGCTCTCTCTAATGCTTGAATCAGGGCAATTAACTCTGCCTTTTGTGCTGAGGTATCCGGGGGAAGGGCCTCTGCCAATATCATCTGTCCAGAGTCATCTACTACTGCGGCTCCCGCCCGTCTCTGTCCATCTTTCACATAACTGCTGCCATCTGTGAACCATTTTAGCTCACTGTTATCCAGTGGAGTATCGGTTAAGTCCTTTCGTAATGCTGTTACCCGCCGGCCAGTATCTCATCACAATCATGGAGGGGGCTATTTTCCTCCGGATTGGGCAAAAGAGTGACCGGATTTAGAGTGCAGGGCGTTTGGAAATGAATCCGTGGGGTGTCAAGTAGCAAGGCCTGGTAGTGCGTCAAGCGGGCATTAGAAATCCATTTACCTGGGGGTTGCTTTAAAACTCTATGGCATGAGGAGTGTAGACCAAGAGTCTCTGTCCATAAGTCAGTTTATCAGCATCATGGACTAAGAGCGCAGTGGCCACGATGATACGGAGGCAAGGTGGCCATCCGGCTGCCACTGGGTCCAGTCTCTTGGAAAGGTAAGCTACAGGTCGCTTCCATGGTCCCCATCTCTGTGTTAGTACCCCTTTTCCTATCCCCCGCTTTTCATCTACAAATAATTGGAAGGCTTAGATGGATCAGGGAGGGCAAGGGCAGGAGCTTCTAGCAAGGCTCACCTGAGCTCTGGGAAGGCCTCTTTCATTGGCTCAGTCCTTTTCCAGTCCTTGTTTTCTTTGGTCCCTTCATATAGTGGCCTGGCCTTTTCTGCAAACCGCAAGATCCATAACCGGCAATATCCCACAGTTCCCAGAAATTCTCTCACTTGTCTAGGGTTAGCCAGCTCAGGGATCTGGAGGATGGTTTCTTTCATAGCCTGTGTTAGCCACCTCTGGCCCTGCTTTATCTTATAACCGAGGTATGTAACCTCTTGCTTGGCAATCTGGGCCTTTTTGGCACTGGCCCTGTAACCTAAAATCCCTAAGGTTTGGAGAAGGTCACCTGTTGCCTCTTGGCACTCTTTCTCTGTAGCCGCTGCCAGCATAAAGTTATCAACATATTGTAATAAAACAATGGTAGAGTGTTCAACCCGATACTCATGGAGGTCTTAGTCCAGGGCCTCATTAAATAACGTGGGCGAGTTTTTGAAACCCTGTGGTAAGCGAGTCCATGTCAGCTGCACAGGGGTCTGACCACCGTCTTCCTGCCATTCGAAGGCAAAGATCTCTTAGCTTGCGGGGGCAAGAGGCAAACTGAAAAAGGCATCTTTTAAATCTAAAACAGTATACCAAATGTAGTTTGGAGGCAAGTTGCTTAGCAATGTATAAGGGTTAGGAACCGTAGGATGAATATCACTCACCCATTTGTTGACTTCTCGGAGATCTTGAACAGGTCTAAAATCAGTTCCCCCAGGCTTTTTTCACAGGCAACAGGGGAGTGTTCCATGGGACCAGCACCTTTTCAGGACCCCAGCGTCTATGAGGCATTGTATATGAGGAGTAATTCCTTGTTGAGCCTCTTGACTCATGGGATACTGCCGTACCCTCACCGGGGAAGTACTGGCTTTCAGTTCCACAATGATAGGGGGGCCTCTGTTTGGCCAGTCCCATTCCTGCTGTTTCAGCCCAGGCTGAGGGTATCTTTGAACCCATGGCTGTACTTTGGGGCTTATTGTCGCTGGGGCCTCTGGCAAGTAGAGTCTGTATTCATCTTTTAATGCCAGACACAGGACCTGAAGAGGATGCCCGGTCCCATCTAGAACCAACACTTGTCCACGTCGGAATGAATTTGGGCATTCACTTTAGACAGTAAATCCCTTCCCAACATGGGCGCTGGACACTCAGGTATCACCAGAAAAGAATGGGTTACCTGGTGGGCCCCCAAGTGCACATGCCGTTTTGTCGTCCATCCATATCGTTTAGTCCCAGTTGCTTTCTGCACCCAGCTCCTTTTCTTAGACATGGGTCCATCTTTTTGGTTTAAGACTGAGTATTGGGCTCCCGTGTCCACCATGAAGCCAACCGGTTTCCCCTCTACATTTATAGTTACCCAGGACTCGGGGAGGGGCTTCGAGGCCTGACCCCCCCTAGTCACTATCCTCACCCGCGTAGAGGATATGACTGTCTGGAGAGGGAGTCCCATTCTTGGGGTTCTTGGGCTCCTCTTTTAGATTTTTGGGGGGCATTTATCTTTCCAATGTCCAAACTCTTTACAAAACGCACCATTGGTTTTTCTCAAGCTTAAGCCTTGTCGTTTTTTCTTCAGTTTTTGAGTCCAATTTTTTCCCTTTTTGGAACCTGTTTTTGTTTTCAACCCCAGCAAAAATATCTGGGCCAGCTCTTCTTGATTTTTATGGTTTTTTTCAGCTCTAAATTTTCTTTTTTTTTTTTCTTCTAATGCGGTCCTCTCTCTTCTGGGGTCTCTCTATGATTAAAAACTCTCTCAGCTGCCCTCACTAGATCTTGCAAGGATTGTTCACTTAACCCCTCTATCTTTTGTAACTTTCTTTTAATATCGGGGGCTGCTTGATTTACAAATGCTAACATAACTGCCACTTGTGACTCATCTGCCTGTGAGTCCATAGGGGTATAGTGTCTAAAAGCTTCCATTATCCTTTCAAGGAAGGCTGCTGGGCTCTCATTTGGCTCCTGCCTCACTGAATTTATTTTGGCAAATTAGTTGGCTTCCTGGCGGCTGCTCTAAGGCTGGCCATAAGAGTCTGGCGGCGGTACACTTGGAGATGCTCCCTACCTTCAGCGCGTTCGAAGTCCCAGTTGGGTCGCACCAAGGGGAGCCCCTCCTCAATGAGGTTAGGCTGTATTGTGGGCCTCCCATCCACCCTGGCACATTCTTCTGAGCTTCTGACAGGATCCGCTCACGCTCTCTGTAGTGAAAAGCACCTGTAACAGTTGCTGACAATCATCCCAAGTGGGATTGTCAGTCAATAAGACCCTGCGGTTTTTCAGAGAAGGAGGGAGTCTGGGTTTTCCAATTGTACAAATCACTAGTGGAGAAGGGCCAATACTGATATGTCCACTCTCCACCCTCTCTGGCTGGCCCTGCCCGGACCAGAAATGCTGATCGTGAACGTGGAAGAGGGACTCTGGCGTCTTCTTTTTCCGCTACGCTGGCCATTTCCCTTGTTCTTCCCTGAGTTCCCTGGGTGGGGCCCTTCTCTGGGAGGAGCTGAAGCTCGGTTCTCCTCCTGGCTTCTCCAGATGAAACCTGTGGAACCTGTGGAAGCAACGGCGGATGTGGATCCGCATAGCGGGGGTGGGAACAATTCGGTCTCCAGATCGATCAGATTAGGATACAGAGAAGATTCCTGGAAGACTGGCTTTGGTCGATTCTCATCCTTTTTTCTTCTTTTTCTTCGGAAGCCTTCATGACTAGCACCTGTGGGCTTGGTGAGGTTGGAGTTAGGGAAGAGGGACGGGGAGGTTTAGGAGATTTAGAAGGAGTGAGAACAAAGGGTTTAAGCCATTCGGCGGGTTTCTCACTAGATCCTGCCAGACCAGAATGTCTGGGTGGCCAACAGACTAGGAGTAAGCACCCTCTCTTTAACTGCCTGGATAATTTGGGGATTGAAGGTTCCCTCTTGTGGCCATCCAACGTCAAAGGTGGGCCACTCGGCGGAACAGAAAGTCACCAGTTTGCTCTTCTTCACCAGTAACAAAGATTCTGAGCTCTAGACTTGAAATCAGAGAAGTGGTTAATCATAAGAGATAAAGGAGTAGAAGTTGTTTGTCCCATGATCACAGAAAAGTACACTGGGAGCCAACAGAGCACACAAAGAGCAATGCAGACACCACAAATAGACAAACAGATAACAAAAGTAAGGTGGCCACCAACAATGCACTCAATCTTACCTGCAGTGTTCACAGAGCCAGCGCCTCCCTGGCATGATACAGGGCTCGGGCTTACGCTGGACCTAATCCAGTAACCAGAGCCAGCCGCCTCCCCAGCACGATACCGGGCTCGGCCTTACGCTGGACTTGCCTCTGCACTTTACACCCGATGCCTCCCCAGTACAATACTGAGCCCTGGACTTAATCTGGGCTTCTGCAATGTTAGCACCGGTGCTCAGAGCTCTTATCTCCTAATGAGGTTACTCCCTTCTACCAGGAGAGTTGTCCTCCCTGGCAAGATGGTGATACCGGACGAGCCCCCAAATGTTATGCACTGAGCCCATATCTCCGGACCGACCAAGAGAGCAAGTCCACCACAGTAACGCAAAGGCAAGAAGGGAGTTTATTTCTAGCGCGCTAGGGCCCAAGTCTCTTCCAGCTCAGTGGAATCCGACAAGAGCCCCAAACAAAGGAGTATGGCGGCTTATATACAGGCAGTTCTTTGTCTCAGTTACAGGAGTAGCTGGCGTTACATGATTGGCCAGGCAGGATGAGCGCATATCCTGTCTCTTTTCTGGTAAACATGACTCAGGTCCTAGAGCCCGTCGTTTGGTCCCTAACACCCGAACTCCCCTTTCAGCTTTGATATCCATACCTTTGCTCTTTACATCTACTTTGCAAATAAGAATCACTGGATCTTTGTCCTGTGAGCTCTAGCTGCCTTACTCTCCACCGATATTCAGCTTCATCTCCAGAGTCAAATGAAAAATTGACCTGAAATCCTCCTCTTGGTGCCCAGCATGGGAACTCACTGAAAGCAGGAAGGTGGGCCCATGACAAGACTCATCTTGTTTGTCACCTCTTAAGGCTTGCTGTCCTTTGCTGCCTGATTTCCAGTGTCTTAGAAATCAGTATTTCACGTTTTTTTTTTTTTTTTTTTTTTTTTGTCTTTTTATTCCTCTGGGAGTGGGACAAAGTTGGAGAGTGAGATTTGGAAGGAGGGTTTTTTTGATTTCTGTCACTGCACCTTTGCTAGAAACTGAAGGCATCTCTTTATGTTCCTAGTTTTCCCTAAAGAGATGTGCTAATTTATATTCCAATGTATTTTGCTGACTCAAGGAAAGAGTCTTTTTCTTCACGGTCTTGCCATCACAAGAAATTGTCAATATACCTGTCTGTTACTCTAACAAAGGGATTTGTGCCCTACTGACTCAACTTAGTGGCAGGTACAATGAAAAGACAATGTGTGCATTTCCCAGAGATTGCACATATTCAGCAGCTAAGCTTCCAAGCTGATTGGAAAGTATTCTAATAATTGTAACTCTTTTCAGTGGTGACCAAGTCATTGAGTCCAGACAAGACCAGCCAGAATGACTCTGGAGAGCCTCTTGCAGAGCAGCTTGTGGATTACAGGGGTTAAAAAAAACAAAAACAAAACGACGCCACTGGTCCCAGACATTTACCCTCTTCCCTTCATGAGTTGTATTTTGGCTTGGTTGGATGCACACAATCTAATGAGGGGTCTCCCTCTCATTGCAAGCTGGAGACTCTCTCTGTATGATATCTCAACAGTACGGGGCTACATCTGCAAAAAGTGTCTCATTTGAGACAAATTGTAGCAAGCTACAGAATCCTGCACCTATAATACATCTTGTACAAATCTGGATCCTTAGAGCTCCTGGTTCCCCTTCCACTGATTCCTCAGTTGAAGTTGGTGACGAAAGAAGAGCTCTTCAGAATTTCCGTACTCAGTCGAGATGTCTCTACATTCTAGGACATTTCTCTCTGCCCTTCTCTCTCCCTTTTGGAGTTTGTGCCTTTCTGTCCCTTATACTCTAGACCTCTGTGGATCTTACCCACATTCTGTCCTCTTCATCAGTTTTCTGGAAATGTGCCTTAGGAGTCCTTCAGTCAGCAAGCACTTACTAGGTGCTCACCAGGTACCAGGCCCTTCTCCTGGAAAACTGCTGTATCAGGAGCAAAGTCAAGGTCCCACTCCTTGGTCCATTCACACCAGGAGGCATCAAAAATAAGATACACACACACACACACAAATAAGAATCACAGCAGGAGAACAACCTGCCATGTTCTTCTCAGGTTCATCTGCCTGCCAGCACCTAAGGGCCCCAGAGGTGACTAAAAAAAGAATTACATACCACATGGGAAAATGGGTGACTTGAGACCTAGAAGGCAGGTAACTAAGAATCCGGATTTTTTTTTTTTTAATAAAGGAGTATTTCAGGTAAGCAATAGGTCTTAACTTAGAGAGTCCATGTGTTGTACTTTTCTTCAAGTGATGTATGGCTACACTCAGGAATATATCCTGAAGGTACCAAGACATTCTCTTAAGCTGGTAATCGAGAGCTCTCCTATTATAACCTATAAAAACATGGGCATTATTATTTCTACTTAATTAGAAATTCTCCAGGCAAAGATTATACGTTAATTGAACCAATTTAATATCAAAGAACTTAAAGTTAATGATATATCTTCAAATGGCGATTAGAGCTGAGTCGTGTCTGATAAATGCTGCTTAGAATCACACATTAGATGATACCTAAAAACGTTGACCCCAAATTGAAAGGGGAATAATTAAGTCACTATGATTTCTTAAATCAAAAGCCTTAATCCCTGATTTAAAAGATATTATATGGTATATTTAATTTACTGGGACACATAATTTTAAATTTTATAAAAAATAAATCTGAAACTAACCATGAGGTAGTTTTTAGACCAAAATAATTAAATCAGGGTGGCGCATACCAAGAGTCATCTCTGGGAGCATGACAGGACAAACATTTTCTATGTAATTATACATCAACTATTAAAATTCTCTAGCGTGTTAAAAGTGTTCGAGAGTCATCCTTATTATCAACTTGAATTTTATTCTTGTTTGTAGCATGGAGAGGTAAACCTTTTTTCTATTCCTGAGTTACATTTCAGCAAAACAACGTTTTTAAAAAAAAAAAAAAAAGACCCACGTGGTTGCTATTCACTGAGATAGAAAAGGTGGTTCAGAACTCCGCTTTGGAGAGAGGCTGAATGACATACGTGTGGGAAAGCTGGGTGCCTCTGTGCTTGAATTCAGACTGGACCTGGGACTGGGTCAAGGCCAGAACACAAGACTAAGCATTCTTGTCTTAGGGCAGCCACCCAACCGACAGCACCCACACAGCAGTTCCGGGAAGCTTTTGAGAATATTCCCCTCTCTTTGCAGCATTTCCCATCTGGTTCTCCATCCTCCAACCACACGGAAGGATTCTTCCCCTCTGTATCCTGACAGAACACGTTTATGCTCCCGGCAGGGCACAGGGAGCCAGGCAGGAGCCAAGGGGGCAGCTGCACTGCCTCGATGGGTTTCTAGCAAAGGAGCGTGGAAATCCCATGGACAGAGGAGCCTGGTGGGCTAGAGTCCGAGGGGTTGCAAAGAGTTGGGCAGGACTCAGCCGGTGAGCACGAGCACCAGGCGGTTCCACCACTCCGACGGATCCAAAGCACACCTGAGTGCCCGCCAAAGCAACCCGCAGGAGGCCAGAGGGCAGAGGGCAGCCCGTGCCCCGGAGGGCTGAGGATGAAAGCCTAGACCGTCCTACAAGCACAGGGCCTGACTGGCCTGCACTTGAGAAAGACCTGAATAAACCTCCACCTAGGTTACCCTCGCAAACATTCTCTTTACAGCGGCTTTGGTGGTTCAGAGGTGCAATTCTTTGCCTCCCACGTGGGAAACCCAGGTTCGATTTCCGGCTAATGGTTTGCCGTTCTTTTCTTTTTGGACTTTGCTGTTGGCTCAGACGGTAAAGAATCTGCGTCCAATACAGGAGGCCTCGACTGGGAAATTCCTCTGGGAAGGCAATGGCCACTCACTCCAGAATTCTTGCCTGGAGTAATCGCATGGACAGACGAATGCTGCACTCCAAGGGATGGCAAAAGTCCAAAAGGACTGAGCGACTACCACACATATAGCTTCTCTACATCCTACAGAGAGCGGATTCCAGGTTTCTGAAGGGCCAAGAGGGCCCTCTTCCGGACGGTAAAGCTGTTCGCTGGCCTTGGAAGACAGGTCCCACAGAAGTTAGCTTTGAGAGGGACGCCAAAACAAAGGAACAATCCCGAGATATCGGCAGGTTACCATCAAGTGATGCCATAAATCTTATCTAAAGAAAGATAAGTAATGTTCACTGTGCACTTAGGTACAAAATATAGGATGTTCGTATTCTTGCAAACTTTTAGTATCTTACAAAAGATTTTGGTTTGGGATTTTAATGAATTTTTGGAACGGAAGCCTCATGTTCTCTATGAATGAAAACTCTGTTTAGTAAGACTCTGGGTTTACCATGCCAGGAGAAAAGAGTGGAAGCCAGAGCTAGCCAGCCTAGGCTGTTCATGGCATGTCAGCTCCAATAGCCAGCCTGAGCTCCAGGACCCTGAGGCCCGGACTCAGCGGCATTTAGAAACTCTGTGCAGAAATGTTCTGCACTGCACCTTTAAGCAAAATACAGTTCCCATCTGGGAGGGCAGAGAGAGACTCATGTGCATGCAGACGCTGGAAGAAAGAAAGCTTTCCCTGACCGGGAGTCGAACCTGAGCCACGGCAGTGAAAGCGCCGAATCCTAGCCACTAGACCACCGGAGAGCTGTAGCCAAAAGGCTTGTTTAGCCTCTGCAGGTGAAAGGTGAGTGGAAGATGACCCTTCGGAAAGTCAGCAAGCTGGAAAGGCAACGTCGCAGCGGCCCAGGGCTGTGTGTGCAGCTGTGCAAGGCTCCCAGCCCTGCCCTCGCGGCTCATCGGCCTTCACCTCTCCTTTCCTGGGCGTCGCTTTTGCTCTGGGGGGCAACGACACAACGTAGCGGACTGGGTCCCTCCTGGTCTAGCGTAGCGCTGGCGTGCTGCCGAGCCCAGGTCTTGCTCTCTTTGTGAACCTCGGTTTTCTCTGTCGTCAGGCTCGGTGATGGGTGGCGGATGATGAGTGGATCCGTCCACCTCCAGATCTCCTAGCGCTGAATAAGAGACTTGCAGGTGGTCACCACCTTCCTCCAGCTGCGTCCCCTGCCGCACCCCGTGCCTTTCGCGCCTGTTGGTTTTGCCAATGAGAAGGCACACCTCCGGGAGGGAAAAAGAGAGAGAAAGCCTGTTTCCGCCCGGTTTCGAACGGGGACCTTTCGCGTGTGAGGCGAACGTGATAACCACTACACTACGGAAACGCGACAACCCCTATTCCTGAACACTGTATCATGAAATCCCCAGGTCCCGCCA
>NW_017216490.1:0-13161 GCF_001704415.2 Capra hircus
TGTTTTCCTGCACTGCCTCGACTTTCAAGCCGAGGATCGACTCACACACGGTGGCACGTGGGACAGCCTGTGGGAAAGCCTCGTGGGAAAGCCTTTTCGGAAAGCCTCGAGGGAAGCACAGATCCCTTGATCCACGCGAAGGGAAGCGTGAAACTGCTGCTACAGTTCGGGAGGAAAGCACACGTGAATGCCCACACTCGAGACGAGGACTGACTCCCTGGGGAGACTCCAGAAGTCCCCAAGATCCATGTCAGCCCTGGACAGGAATCCTAAAGTTCGGCACCGACTCCACAAGGTCTTAAGCCCTGGCATCGACGGGAGAGGAATCCCGAGAGGCCCCGAGCAACTCGCATGGGGACTGGCTTTCCTGAGGCCACCAGAGCGGGTCCCTGAGGTCCCATCATAAGTCGAGAGCACCTGCCGCAATTCGAGAAATCCAGGAGGTTCTCCCCCAGGCGAGATGAGGCCCTTTTCCGCTCATGCGTCTCGAGGCAAATCACACCTAAACTCTGGAACTTCCAAAGGGTCCTTCACACCCTTGCTGCAACTCAAGAAGTTCCCTGACATACCCGTCTCCAACTCGAGAGGAAGCACGAGAATCCCGCCCACATCCAGAGAGCCCCGTTTCCGCCTCATACTCGAGGTCAGGTATCCTTTCCCTGCATGTTCGGAAAGAATTCCGGTGTTCCCGTCGCATCTCATGAGGATGTGCTCTCCACAGGAAAGGCGGAGGAACTCCAGGGTCGTGCCACATTCCAAGAGTCCCCAGATATCTCAGTCTGCCGGGTCCAGCCCCGCTGGATCCAGGGAATTCGACGGATGGACGGCGTTGTCGTGGAAAGTCTTTTTTATTTATTAATGTAAGATTAGATTAAGAAATTATAGTGTAGTAAGAAGATTAACTGGAGGAAAAGGGCTGAATAGCTTGGTTTACGTGGAAGACCAATAAAATTCCAGACAAGGAATTTCACCATCTACGTTGGGCCACCAGCCCCTGCTTGAATATCTAAGGGTGCCTCGCCTTAAGCTCCCTTTCGTGCAGGTCTTAACAGCCAGGCAAGTAAGTAGACCTGGCGAGCCTCCGCGCCCTGGTGGAGATTCAGCCTGAAGTTAAAGTAAAAAGCAGAGAGAAGGAAAGGGAGAGAAGAAGAAAGAGAGAAAAAGACACGGGGGGAGCCTGAGTCCCAAGAAACCAGGCCGAGAGACTAGTTCGAGAAACTGGTCCGAGAAACTGGCCCCATCCTTTATTGTTCATAAAGCCTTTTATACTTTTGATAAAACATGGAGTTCAATGGGTAACACAAAATTATGTAGCGTTCGCACCCCAGACTCTTTCTGTACATCATTTTGTATACAAAAGGTCTCTGGTGATTTACATTATCTTCTGGCCAAGAGGTTTTGTTAAACACTTTTTGGCTCTCTTCCTTAATGAATGTTAATTTTGTTTCCTCAGAAGTGTTTTTCTTTAATCTGCATTTCCTTAAAGCATTAAAGTTACATCTCTATAGAACAAAGGTGCAGTGGGTTATAACAAAGAAGGTACTTAACTCAAAGATCTAATGTTGCTAATACCAGGTCTACTACTTGTTTTTTTAAATATACCAACTCTATCTAAAAATAAAGGATATGAAAATTTAGCAGCAAGCATTGACCCAAAAATGAAACTTTTAATCAGTCCTATTATAAAGATTTTGACTCCTCGGATGCCCCTACATTCCTAGGATGTTTTAAGCTTCCTGTGCCTCCTGGGGAAAGGAGGCCCTCAAACAATCACATGCCCAGCTGTACGAGTCCTGCAGGCAGGCTAGAAAGCATTCAGAGGGGTTTTTGGATTGAAACACTCTTTCAAATGCAGAAGACTAAAGCCCTGAATTGACTTTTTCCAGAAAATGTCAGAAGAGTGGAAAAGCAGAGCAAAAAAGCCGGCAGATTTTTGTTGGGGTACGTGCGTAGGAACTTCCAGAGGGGTCCCTGAAGTCTGAACACACCATGCCTATGTCAGCTTTCTTCCTCATGACGTTATCACGGGCGGGAGTCCTCATACTGGCTCCCAGCATCAGTCCAATTCAGAGGAACCTGCTTTCCATGCACTGGCTCGACTTTCACGCTGAGGATCAACTCACACCACGGTGGCACGAGGGAAAGCCCTGTGAGAAAGCCTCGTGGGAAAGCCTCCAGGGAAAGCCACAGATCCTTGATCCACACGACGGGAAGGTGACCTGCTGCTACAGCTCGGGAGGAAGCACACGTGCGTGCCCTCACTTGAGAGGAGGATTGACTCTCCGGGGAGACTCCAGAAGAACCCCAATATTCATGTCAGCACTGCAGAGGAAACGTCAGGTTCCGGCCCCGAATCCACACAGTTGTTCGGCCGGGCATCACAGGAGAGTTATCAAGAGAAGCCCCCAGCATCTGGCATGGGGACTGGCTTTGATGAAGCCACCAGAGGCGGGTCCCTGAGGTCCCCGTCGTAAGTCGAGGAGCACCTGCCGCAACTCGAGAAAATCCAGGAGGTTCTCCCTCCAGGCGAGATGAGGCCCATTTTCCGCTGAGGCGTCTCGAGGCTAATCACATCCTAACTTCTGGAACTTCCAAAGGGTCCTTCACACCCTTGCTGCAACTCAAGAAGTTCCCCGACATTCCCATCTCCACTCGAGAGGAAACACGAGGGTCCTGCCCACATCCAGAGTAGCCCCGTTTCATCCTCCTAGCTAGAGATGAGGGATCCTTTCCCTGCTTGGTCGGGAAAGAACTTCCGGCATTCCCGTCGCATCTCAGGTGGAGGCGCTCTCCACAGGAAGGGAGAGAGGAACTCCATGGTCGTGCCACCATTCCAAGCGTCCCAGATGTCTCAGTCCATTCCAGAGGATCTTGTTTTTACAGAGTGCTTAAACTTTCATGCCGAGGATCGCCTCACACCACGGTGGCACGGGGGACAGCCCTGTGGGAAAGCCTCGTGGGAAATCCTCTAGGAAAAGCCTAGAGGAAAAGCCACAGATTCATTGATCCAGCGACGGGAAGCATGACACTGCTGCTACAGCTCGGGAGGAAGGAGCATGCGCATGCCCCCACTCGAGACGAGGACTGATTCCCCTTGGGAGACTTCAGAAGTATTCCCAAAAACATGTCAGCACTGGAAGAGGAATACTCAGGTTCTGGCCCCATCCACCGAAGGTCTTGGGCCCGGGCATCTACCGGTGAGGAATCCCGAGAGGCCTCTAGCAACTCGCATGGGGACTGGTCTTCCTAAGGCCAACAGAACGGGTCCCTGAGGTCCCCGTCGTAAGTCGAGAGCACCTGCCACAACTCGAGAAAATGAAGGAGATTCTCCCCTTCAGGCGAGATGAGGCCCATTTTCCACTGAGACGTCTCGAGGCTAATCACACCCTAACCTCTGGAACTTCCAAAGGGTCCTTCACACCGCTTGTTGGCCAAACTCAAAAGAAGATCAGGAGAGACCCGTCGGCCACTTACATTGGAATCACCAGGGTACACCCCACATCCAGAGGAAGCCCCAATTCCCCCCTCCTAGTCAATGAGAGGGATGCTTTCCCTGATTGGCCGGGAAAGAATTCTGTCGAATCTGTCGCATCTCAAAGAGGAGGCACGCTCCACAAGAAAGGTGAGAGGAACTCCAGGGTCGTTCCACCATTCCAATAGTCCCCAGATGTCTCAGTCCTTTTCCAGAGGAATTTGTTTACCCTGCACTGCCTCGACGTTCACAGCGGAGGACCGACTCACACGATGGTGGCACGTGGGACAGCCCTGTGGGAAAGCCTCGTGGGAAAGCCTCGTGGGAAAGACCTCGAGGGAAAACAAGAAACCCCTTGATCAACCCAACGGGAAAATTGACTCTGCCTCCTAATGCTCGGGAGAAAAGCGCACGTGCATGCCCCCATTGGAGACGAAGATGACTCCCCTGTGGAGACTCCAGTTAGTACCCCAAGATCCATGTCAGCACTGGAGAGGAAACTCAGGTTCGGGCACCGACTCCAAACAAGGTCTTAGGCCCCGTCATCCGACCGGAGAGGAATCCTGAGAGGCCCCTTAGCAACTCGCAAGTGGACTGGCATTTCCTGAGCAGACCAGAGCGGGTTACATAAGTCCCAGTCGTAACTGGAGAGCACTGCTGAAACTCGAGAAAATCCAGGAGGTTCTCCCCTGCAGGCGAGATGAGGCCCATTTCTGCTGAGGCGTCTCGAGGCTATTCACCACCTAACCTCTGGAACTTCCAAAGGGTCTTCACACCCTTGCTGCAACTCAGAAGTTCCCCGACATACCCGTCTCCACACAAGAGGAAGCACCAGAGACCCGGCCACATCCAGAGGAGCCCCGTTTCCGCCTCCTAGCTCGAGAGGAGGGATCCTTTCCCTGCATGGTCAGGAAAGAATCCCGGCGTTCCTGTCTCATCTCAAGAGGAGGCGCTCTCCACAGGAAGGAGAGAGGAACTCCAGGGTCGTGCCACCATTCCAGAGTCCCCAGATGTCTCAGTCCATTCCAGGGAAACCTGTTTTCCCTGCACTGCCTCGACTTTCAAGCCGAGGATCGACTCACACCACGGTGGCACGTGGGACAGCCGCTGTGGGAAAGCCTCGTGGGAAAGCCTCGTGGGAAAGCCTCGAGGGAAAGCCACAGATCCCTTGATCCAAGTGATGGGAAGCGTGACAGTTCTGCTACAGCTCGGAGGAAAGCGAACGTGCATGCCCCACTCGAGACGAGGACTGACTCCCCTGGGGAGACTCCAGAAGTACCGAAGATGCATGTCAGCACTGGAGAGGAATCCTCAGGTTCCGGCACCGACTCCAGCACAAGGTCTTAGGCCCCGGAGTGGAAGGAAGAGGAATCCGAGAGGCCCCCCGAGCAACTCGCATGGGGACTGGCCTTTCCTGAGGCCACCAGAGCGGGTCCCTGAGGTCCCCGTCGTAAGTCAAGAGCACCTGCCGCAACTCGAGAAAAATCCATGAGGTTCTCCGCTCCAGGCGAGATGAGGCCCATTTCCGCTCAGGCGTCTCGAGGCTAATCACATCTAACCCCTGGAACTTCCAAAGGGTCCTTCACACCCTTGCTACAACTCAAGAAGTTCCCCAACATACTGACTCCACTCGATAGTAAGCACGAGAGTCCGCCACATCCACAGGAGCCCCGTTTCCGGCCTCGTACCTCGCGGTCAGGTATCCTTTCCTGTATGTTCCGGAAAAGAATTCCGGTGTTCCCGTCGCATCTCATGAGGAGGCGCTCTTCCACAGGAAAGGCGAGAGAAACTCCAGTGTCGTGCCATCATTCCAAGAGTCCCCCAGATATCTCAGTGTGCCGGGGTCCAGCCCCGCTGGATCCAGGGAATTCGACGGATGGACGGCGTTGACGTGGAAAGTCTTGTGTATTTATTAATGTAAGATGAGATTAAGAAATTATAGGGTAGTAAGAAGATTAACTGGAGGAAAAAGGCTGAATAGCTAGGTTTACGCGGAAGGCCAATAAAATTCCCGACAAGGATTTTCTGGCGGACTCTGGGAATGGTGGAACGACCCTCGAGTTCCTCTTGCCTTTCCTGTGGAGAGCGCATCCTCTTGAGATGCGCCGGGAACGCCGGGAATTCTTTCACGACCACGCAGGGAAACGATCCCTCCTCTGGATCTATCAGGCGGAAACGGGGCTCCTCTGGATGTGGGCGGGACTCTCGTGCTTCCTCTAGAGTGGAGACGGGTATGTCGGGGAACTTCATGAGTTGCAGCAAGGGTGTGAAGGACCCTTTGGAAGTTCCAGAGGTTAGGTGTGATTAGCCTCGAGACGCCCTCAGCGGAAATGGGCCTCATCTCGCCTGGAGGGGAGAACCTCCTGGATTTTCTCGAGTTGCGGCAGGTGCTCTCAACTTACGACGGGGACCTCATGGACCCTCTCTGGTGGCCTCAGGAAAGGCCAGTCCCCATGCGAGTTGCTCGGGGGCCTCTCGGGATTCCACTCCCGTCGATGCCGGGGCCTAACACCTTGTGTGGAGTCGGTGCGGGAACCTGAGGTTTCCTCTCCAGTACTGACATGGACCTTGGGGTACTTCTGGAGTCTCCCCAGGGGAGTCTGTCCTCGTCTCTAGTGGGGGCATGAACGTGCGCCTTCCTCCCGAGCTGTAGTAGCAGTGTCACCCTTAACATCGCATGCATCAAGTGATATGTGACTTTCCATGGAGGCTTTTCCAGGAGGCTTTCCCACGAGGCTTTCCACAGGGCTGTCCCATGTGCCACGTGGTGTGAGTCAATCCTCGGCTTGAAAGTCGAGGCAGTGCAGGGAAAACAGGTTTCCCTGGAATGGACTGAGACATCTGGGGGACTCTGGGAATGGTGGCAAGACCCTGGAGTTCCTCTCGCCTTTCCTGTGGAGATGCCTCCTCTTGAGATGCAACGGGAACGCGGGGAATTCTTTCCCCACCACGCAGGGAAAGGATCCCACCTCTCGAACTAGGAGCCGGAATCCGGGCTCCTCTGGATGTGGGCGGACTCTCGTGCTTTCTCTCGAGAGGAGACGGGTATGTCGGGGGAACTTCTTGAGTTGCAGCAAGGGTGTGAAGGACGCTTTGAAAGTTCTAGATGTTAGATGTGATTAGCCTGGAGACGCCTTGGGGGAAATGGGCCTCATCTCCCTGGAGGAGAGAACCTCCTGGATTTTCTCACAGTTGCGGCAGGTGCTCTCGACTTACGACGGGGACACCAGGGATCCGCTCTGGTGGCCTCAGGAAAGGCCAGTCCCATGCGAGTTGCTCGGGGCCTCTCGGGATTCTCTCCCGTCGATGTCGGGGCCTAAGACCTTGTGTGGAGTCGGTGCCGGAATCTGAGGATTCCTCTCCAGTGCTGACATGCATCTTGGGGTACTTCTGGAGTCTCCCCAGGGGAGTCAGTCCTCGTCTCGAGTGGGGCATGCACGTGCGCTTTCCTCCCTAGCTGTTGCAGCAGTGTCGCTCTACCCTTCGCGTGGATCAAGGGATCTGTGGCTTTCCCTCGAGGCTTTCCACGAGGCTTTCCCACGAGGCTTTCCCACAGGGCTGTCCCACGTGCCACCGTGGTGTGAGTTGATCCTCGGCTTGAAAGTCGAGGCAGTGCAGGGAAAACAGCTTTCCCTGGAATGGACTGAGACACTGGGGGACTCTGGGAATGGTGACACGACCCTTGAGTCCTCTCGCCTTTCTGTGGAGAGCGGCCTCCTCTTGAGATGCGACGGGAACGTCGGGAATTCTTTCCCGACCCGCAAGGAAAGGATCCCTCGTCTGTGGCTATGAGGCGGAAAAGGGGCTCCTCTGGATGTAGGGGACGCTCGTTCTTCCTCTCGAGTGGAGATGGGTATGTTGAGGAACTTCTTGAGTTGCCAGCAAGGGTGTGAAGGACCCTTTGGAAGTTCCAGAGGCTAGGTGTGATTAGCCTCGAGATGCCTCAGTAGAAGTGAGCCTCACCTCGCCTGGAGGGGAGAACCTCCTGGATTTTCTCGAGTTGCGGCAGTGGTCTCGACTTACGACGGGGACCTCAGGGACCCCGCTCTGGTGGCCTCAGGAAAGGCCAGTAACCATGCGAGTTGCTCGGGGCGTCTCGGATTCCTCTCCCGTCGATGCCGGGGCCTAATCTTGTGTGGAGTCGGTGTCGGAACCTGAGGATTCCTCTCCAGTGCTGACATGCATCTTGGGGTACTTCTGGAGTCTCCCAGGGGAGTCAGTCCTCGTCTCGAGTGGGGCATGCACGTGCGCTTTCCTCCTAGCTGTAGCAGCAGGGTCGCGCTTCCCTTCGCGTGGATCAAGGGATCTGTGGCTTTCCCTCGAGGCTTTCCCACGAGGCTTTCCCACGAGGCTTTCCCACAGGGCTGTCCACGTGCCACCGTGGTGTGAGTGGATCCTCGGCTTCAAAGTCGAGGCAGTGCAGGGAAAACAGTTTCCCTGGAATGGACTGAGACATCTGGGGGACTCTGGAATGGTGGCACGACCCTGGAGTTCTCTCGCTTTCCTGTGGAGAGCGCCTCCTCTTGAGATGCGACGGGAACACCGGGAATTCTTTCCCGACACGCAGGGAAAGGATCCCTCCTCTCGAGCTAGGAGCGAACGGGGCTCCTCTGAATGTGGCGGACTCTCGTGCTTCTCTCGAGTGGAGACGGGTATGTCGGGGAACTTCTTGAGTTGCAGCAAGGGTGTGAAGGACCCTTTGGAAGTTCCGATGTTAGATGTGATTAGCCTGGAGAGGCCTCAGCGGTATTGGGCCTCATCTCGCCTGGAGGGAGAAACTCATGGATTTTCTCGAGTTGCGGCAGCTGCTCTCGTCTTACGACGGGGACTCGGGACCGCGCTCTGTGGCCTCAGGAAAGGCCAGTCCCATGCGAGTTGCTCGGGGCTCTCGGGATTCCTCTCCATCGATGCCGGAGCATAAGGCCTTGTGTGGAGTCGGTGCCGGAACCTGAGGATTCCTCTCCAGTGCTGACGTGGATCTTGGGGTACTTCTGGAGTCTCCCAGGGGAGTCAGTCTCGTCTCGAGTGAGGGCAATGCACGTGCGATTCCTCCCTGAGCTGTAGCACGTAGTGTCACGCTTCCCTTCGCGTGGCATCAAGGGATCTGTGGCTTCCTCGAGGCTATCCCAGGAGGCTTTCCCGATGGGGCTTTCCACAGGCTGTCCACCGTGCACCATTTGTGAGTCGATCCTCGGCTTGAAATTCGACGGCAGTGCAGGGAAAACAGTTTCCGTGGAATGGACTGAGATATCTGGGGGACTCTGGGAATGGTGGCACAACCCTGGAGTTCCTCTCGCCTTTCTGTGGAGAGAGCCTGCCTCTTGAGATGCGACCGGAAAGCCGGGAATTTCTTTCCCCACCACGAAGGGAAAGGATCCCTCCTCTCGAGATAGGAGGCGGAAAGGGGTCCTCTGAATGTGGCGGACTCTCGTGCTTCCTCTCGAGTGGAGATGGTTATGTCGGGGAACTTCTTGGAGTTGCAGCAAGGGTGTGAAGGACCCTTTGGAAGTTCCAGGGGTTAGGTGTGCATTAGCCTCGATCGCCTCATCGGAAATGGGCCTCTTCCTCGCCTGGAGGGGAGAACCTCCTGGATTTCTCCAGTTGCGGCTGGTGCTCTCGATTTACGACGGACCTCCGGGACCCTGCCTCTGGTGCATCAGGAAAGGCCAGTCCACATGCGAGTTGCTCGGCGGCCTCTGGGGATTCCTCTCCCTTCGATGCTGGGGCCTAAGACCTTGTGTGGAGTCGGTGCCGGAACCTGAGGATTCCTCTCCTAGTGCTGACATGGATCTTGGGTACTTCTGGGAGTCTCCCAGGAGAGTCAGTCCTCGTCTCGAGTGAGGGCTTGCACGTGCGCTTTCCCCCGAGCTGTATGCAGCAGTGTGACGCTTCCCTTTGCGTGGATCAAGGATCTGTGCTTTCCCTCGAGGTTTCCCCAGGAGGCATTCCACGAGGCTTTCCCACAGGGCTGTCCCACGTACCACCGTGGTGTGAGTCGATCCTCGGCTTGAAAGTAGAGGCAGTGCAGGGAAAACAGGTTTCCCTGGAATGGACTGAGACATCTGGGGACTCTGGAATGGTGGCACGACGCTGGAGTTCCTCTCGCCTTTCCTGTGGAGAGCGCCTCCTCTTGAGAAGCGAGGAAACGCGGGAATTCTTTCACCACACGCAGGAAAGGATCCTCCTCTCGAGCTAGGAGGCGGAAACGGGCTCCCTGGATGTGGCGGGACTTTCGTGCTTCCTCTCGAGTGCAGTCGGGTATGTCGGGGAACATCTTGAGTTGCAACAAGGGCGTGAAGGACCTTTGGACTTTCCAGATGTTAGATTTGATTAGCCTCAGACGCCTCAGTGGAAATGGGCCTCATCTCGCCTGGAGGGGAGAACCTCCTGGATTTTCTCGAGTTGCGGCAGGTGCTCTCGATTTACGACGGGACCTCAGGGACCCGCTCTGGTGGCTTCAGGAAAGGCCAGTCCCATGGGAGTTGCTCTGGCGCTCTCGGATCACTCCTGTGATGCCGGGGCCTAGATCTTGTGTGGAGTCGGTGCCGTACTGAGAATTCTCTCAGTGCTACATGGATTTGGGAACTTTGGAGTCTCCCAGGGGAGTCAGTCTCGTCAGAGTTTAGGTGTGATACTCGAGAGCTCAGGGATGCTCATCGCTGAGGGGAGACCTCTGGATTTTCTCGAGTTGCGGCTGTTGCTCACGACTTACACTGGACTCAGGACCGCTGTGGTGCCTCAGAAAGGCAGTCCATGGATTCTCGGGGGCTCTCGGGATCTCTCCCCGATGCGGACAAGATTGTGTGGGTGGTGCGGAACTGAGGATCCCTCCAGGCGACAGGATCTTGGTACTCTGGAGTCTCCGCAGGGAGTCAGTCGCGTCTCGAGTGGGGCATGCACGTGCGATTTCTCCTGAGCTGTAGCAGTAGTGTCACGCTTCCTTCGCGTGGATCAAGGGATCTGTGGCTTTCCTCGAGGCTTTCCCACGAGGCTTTCCCACGAGGCTTTCCCACAGGGCTGTCCACGTGCCACCTGGTGTGAGTCGATCCTCGGCTTGAAATCGAGGCAGTGCAGGGAAACAGTTTCCCTGGAATGGACTGAGACATCTGGGGACTCTGGGAAGTGGCACGACCTGGAGTTCTCTCGCCTTCCTGTGGAGAGCGCCTCCTCTTGAGATGCGGGAAGCGGGAATTCTTTCCGCACGCAGGGAAGATCCCCTCTCGAGCTAGGAGGCGGAAACGGGGTCTCTGGATGTGGGGGGACTCTCGGCTCCTCTCGAGTGGAGACGGTAAGTCGGGAACTTCTTGAGTTGCAGCAAGGGTGTGAAGGACCCTTGGAGTCCAGAGGTTAGGTGTGATTAGCCTCGAGACGCTCAGCGGAAATGGGCCTCATCTCGCCTGGAGGGGAGAACTCCTGGATTTTCCGAGTTGCGCAGGTGCTCTCGACTTACGACGGGGACCTCGGGACCGCTCTGGTGGCCTCAGGAAGGCCAGCCCCATGCGAGTTGCTCGGGGCCTCTCGGGATTCCTCTCCCGTCGATGCTGGGGCCTAAGACTTGTGTGGAGTCGGTGCGGAACCTGAGGATTCCTCTCCAGTGCTGACATGGATTTGGGGTACTTCTGGAGTCCTCCAGGGGGTCAGTCCTCGTCTCGAGTGGGGGCATGCACGTGCGCTTTCCTCCGAGCTGTAGCAGCAGTGCCCTTCCCTTCGCGTGATCAAGGGATCTGTGGCTTTCCTCGAGGCTTTCCCACGAGGCTTTCCCACGAGGCTTTCCACAGGGCTGTCCCACGTGCCACCGTGGTGTGAGTCGATCTCGGCTTGAAAGTCGAGGCAGTGCAGGGAAAACAGGTTTCCCTGGAATGGACGGAGACATCTGGGGAACTCTGGGAATGGTGGCACGACGCTGGAGTTCCTCTCGCCTTTCCTGTGGAGAGCGCCTCCTCTTGAGATGCGACGGGAACGCGGGAATTCTTTCCCGACCACGCAGGGAAAGGTCCCTCCTCTCGAGCTAGGAGGCGGAAACGGGGCTCCTCTGGATGTGGCCGGGACTCGCGTGCCTCTCGAGTGGAGACGGGTATGTCGGGGAACTTCTTGAGTTGCAGCAAGGGTTTGAAGGACCCTTTGGAAGTTCCAGAGGTTAGGTTGATTAGCCTCGAGACGCCTCAGCGGAAATGGGCCTCATCTCGCTGGAGGGGAGAACCTCCTGGATTTTCTCGAGTTGCGGCAGGTGCTCTCGACTTACGACGGGACCTCAGGGACCCGCTTGGTGGCTCAGGAAAGGCCAGTCCCCATGCGAGTTGCTCGGGGGCCTCTCGGGATTCCTCTCCGTCGATGCCGGGGTTAAGATATTGTGTGGAGTGGGTGCCGAACCTGAGGATTCCTCACCAGTGGTGACATGGATCTTGGGGTACTTCTGGAGTCTCCCAGGGGAGTCAGTCCTCGTCTCGAGTGGGGGCATGCACGTGCGCTTTCCTCCGAGCTGTAGCAGCAGTGTCAGCTTCCCTTCGCGTGGATCAAGGGATCTGTGGCTTTCCCTCGAGGCTTTCCACGAGGCTTTCCCACGAGGCTTTCCCACAGGGCTGTCCCACGTGCCACCTGGTGTGACTCGATCCTCGGCTTGAAAGTGGAGGCATTGGAGGGAAAACAGGTTTCCCCGGAATGGACTGAGACATTTGGGGGACTCTGGAAATGGTGGCACGACCCTTGAGTTCTTCTCGCCTTTTCCTGTGGAGAGCGCCTCCTCTTGAGATGCGCCCGAACTCCGGGAATTCTTTCCCTTGCACGCCGGGAAAGGATCCCTGGGTCTGAGCTAGGAGGCGGAAACGGCTCCTCTGGATGTGGGCGGGACTCTCGTGCTTCCTCTCGAGTGGAGACGGGTATGTCGGGGAACTTCTTGAGTTGCAGCAAGGGTGTGAAGGACCCTTTGGAAGTTCCAGAGGTTAGGTGTGATAGCCTCGAGACGCCTCAGCGGAAATGGGCCTCATCTCTCGCCTGGAGGGGAGAACCTCCTGGACTTTTCTCGAGTTGTCGGCAGGTGCTCCTCGAGCTTACAGAGACGATCAAGGGATCCTCCAGGGACCCGCTCTGGTGGCCTCGAGGAGAGGCAGGCCAGGTTTCCCTCCCCATGGCGAGTTGCTCGTGGGGGCTCAGGATTCCTGGTGGAACGACCCTGGAGTTCCTCTCGACTTTCCTGTGGAGAGCGCCTCCTCTTGAGATGCGACGGGAACGCGGGAATTCTTCCCGACCACGCAGGGAAAGGATCCCTCCTCCCGAGCTAGGAGGCGAAACGGGCTCCTCTGGATGTGGGCGGGACTCTCGTGTTTCCACTCGAGTGGAGACGGGTATGTCGGGGAACTTCTTGAGTTGCCAGCAAGGGTGTGAAGGACCCTTTGGAAGTTCCAGAGGTCAGTTGTGATTAGCCTCGAGACGCCTCAGCGGAAATGGGCCTCATCTCTCCTGGAGGGGAGAACCTCCTTAATTTTTTTCGAGTTGCGGCAGGTGCTCTCGACTTACGACGGGGACCTCAGGGACCCGCTCTGTGGCCTCAGGAAAGGCCAGTCCCCATGTGAGTTGCTTGGGGGCCTCTCGGGATTCCTCTCCCTTCGATACCGGGGCCTCAGATCTTGTGTGGAGTGGGTGCTGGAACCTGAGGATTCCTCTCCAGTGGTGACATGGATTTTGGGTACTTC
>NW_017216491.1:0-13160 GCF_001704415.2 Capra hircus
AGACTTCAGGGACCCCTCTGGAAGTTCCTACGCACATACCCCAACAAAAATCTGCCGGCTTTTTTGCTCTGCTTTTCCACTCTTCTGACATTTTCTGGAAAAAGTCAATTCAGGGCTTTAGTCTTCAGCATTTGAAAGAGTGTTTCAATCCAAAAACCCCTCTGAATGCTTTCTAGCCTGCCTGCAGGACTCGTACAGCTGGGCATGTGATTGTTTGAGGCCTCCTTTCCCCAGGAGGCACAGGAAGCTTAAAGCATCCTAGGAATGTAGGGGCATCCGAGGAGTCAAAATCTTTATAATAGGACTGATTAAAAGTTTCATTTTTTGGGTCAATGCTTGCTGCTAAATTTTCATATCCTTTATTTTTAGATAGAGTTGGTATATTAAAAAAACAAGTAGTAGACCTGGTATTAGGAACATTAGATCTTTGAGTTAAGTACCTTCTTTGTTATAACCCACTGCACCTTGTTTTATAGAGATGTAACTTTAATGCTTTAAGGAAATGCAGATTAAAGAAAAACACTTCAGAGGAAACAAAACTAACATTCATTAAGGAAGAGAGCCAAAAAGTGTTTAACAAGCCTCTTTGGCCAGAAGATAATGTAAATCACCAGAGACCTTTTGTATACAAATGATGTACAGAAAGATGTACAGAAAGGTCTGGTGCATGTTTTGTGTTACCCATTGAACTCCATGTTTTATCAAAAGTATAAAGGCTTATACAATACTTTAACTTCAGGCTGAATCTCCACCAGGGGCGGGGGCTCGCCAGGTCTACTTACTTGCCTGGCTGTTAAGACCTGCACGAAAGGGAGCTTAAGGTGAGGCACCCTTAGATATTCAAGCAGGGGCTGGTGGCCCAACGTAGATGGTGAAAATTCTTTGTCTGGAATTTTATTGGCCTTCCACGTAAACCAAGATATTCAGCCCTTTTCCTCCAGTTAATCTTCTTACTACACTATAATTTCTTAATCTAATCTTACATTAATAAATAAAAAAGACTTTCCACGACAACGCCGTCCATCCGTCGAATTCCCTGGATCCAGCGGGGCTGGACCCGGCAGACTGAGATATCTGGGGACTCTTGGAATGGTGGCATGACCCTGGAGTTCCTCCGCCTTTCCTGTGGAGAGCGCCTCCTCATGAGATGCGACGGGAACACCGGGAATTCTTTCCCGAACATGCAGGGAAAGGATACCTGACCTCGAGGTATGAGGCGGAAACGGGGCTCCTCTGGATGTGGGCGGGATTCTCGTGCTTCCTCTCGAGTGGAGTCAGGTATGTCGGGGAACTTCTTGAGTTGCAGCAAGGGTGTGAAGGACCCTTTGGAAGTTCCAGATGTTAGTATGGTTAGCCTCGAGACGCCTCAGAGGAAAAGGGCCTCATCTCGCCTGGAGGGGAGAACCTCCTGGATTTTCTCGAGTTGCGGCAGGTGCTCTTGACTTACTACGGGGACCTCAGGGAACCGCTCTGGTGGCCTCAGGAAAGGCCAGTCCCCATGCGAGTTGCTCTGGGGCCTCTCGGGATTCCTCTCCCGTCGATGCCGGGGCCTAAGACCCTGTGTGGAGTCGGTGCCGGAACCTGAGGTTTCCTCTCCAGTGCTGACATGGATCTTGGGGTACTTCTGAAGTCTCCCCAGGGAGTTAGTCGTCGTCTTGTGTGGGGCATGAACGTGCGCTTTCCTCCCGAGCTGTAGCAGCAGTGCAACGCTTCCCTTCGCGTGGATCAAGGGATCTGTGGCTTTCCTCGAGGCTTTCCCACGAGGCTTTCCACAGTGCTGTCCCATGTGCCATCGTGGTGTGAGTCGATCCTCGGCTAGAAATTCGAGGCAGTGCAGGGAAATCAGGTTTCCCTGAAATGGACTAAGACATCTGGGGACTCTGGGAATGGTGGCACGACCCTGGAGTTCCTCTCGCCTTTCCTGTGGAGAGCACCTCCTCTTGAGATGCGACAGGAACGCCCGGAATTCTTTCCCGACCACGCAGGGAAAGGATCCCTCCTCTCGAGCTAGGAGGCGGAAACGGGGCTCCTCTGGATGTGGGCCGGTCTCTGGTGCTTCCTCTCGAGTGGAGACGGGTATGTCGGGGAACTTCTTGAGTTGCAGCAAGGGTGTGAAGGGTCCTTTGGAAGTTCCAAAGGTTAGGTGTGATTAGCCTCGAGACGCCTCAGCGGAAATGGGCCTCATCTCGCCTGGAGGGGAGAACCTCCTGGATGTTCTCAAGTTGCGGCAGGTGCTCTCGACTTACGACGGGGACCTCAGGGACCCGCTCTGGTGGCCTCAGGAAAGGCCAGTCCCAAGCGAGTTGCTCGGGGCCTCTCGGGATTCTTCTCCCGTCGATGCCGGGGCCTAAAACCTTGTGTGGAGACGGTGCCGGAAACTGAGGATTCCTCTCCAGTGCTGACATGGATCTTGGGGTATTTCTGGAGTCTCCCCAGGGGAGTCAGTCCTCGTCTCGAGTGGGGGCATGCACGTGCGCTTTCCTCCCGAGCTGTAGCAGCAGTGTCACGCTTCCCTTCGCCTGGATCAAGGGATCTGTGCCTTTCCCTTGAGGCTCTCCCACGAGGCTTTCCCAGAAGGCTTTCTCACAGGGCTGTCCCACGTGCCACCGTGGTGTGAGTCGATCCTCGGCTTGAAAGTCGCGGCAATCGAGGGAAAACAGATTTCCCTGGAATGGACTTAGACATCTGCGGGACTCTGGGAATGGTGGCAAGACCCGGGAGTTCCTCTCGCCTTCCAGTGGAGAGCGCCTCCTCTTGAGATGCGACGGGAATGCCGGGAATTCTTTCCCGACCACGCAGGGAAAGGATCCCTCCTCTCGAGCTAGGAGGCGGAAACGGGGCTCCTCTGGATGTGGGCGGGCTCTCGTGCTTACTCTGGAGTAGAGACGGGAATGTCGGGGAACTTCTTGAGTTGCAGCAAGGGTGTGAAGGACCCTTTGGAAGTTCCAGAGGTTAGGTGTGATTAGCCTCGAGACGCCTCAGCGGAAATGGGCCTCATCTCGCCTGGAGGGGACAACCTCCTGGATTGTTTCTAGTTGCGGCAGGTCCTCTCGTCTTACGACGGAGACCTCAGGGACCCGCTCTGGTGGCCTCAGGAAAGGCCAGTCCCCATGCGAGTTGCTCGGGGGCCTCTCGGGATTTCTCTGCCGTCCATGCCGGGGCTTAAGACCTTGTGTGGAGTCGGAGCCGGAACGTGAGGATTACTCTCCAGTGCTGACATGGATCTTGGGGTACCTCCGGAGTCTCCCCAGGGGAGTCAGTCCTCGTCTCAAGTAGGGGCATGCACGTGTGCTTTCCTCCCGAATTGCAGCAGCAGTGTCACGCTTCCCTTCCCGAGGATCAAGGGATCAGTGGCTTTCCCTCGGGGCTTTCCCATGAGGCTTTCACACGAGGCTTTCCCACAGGGCTGTCCCACGTGCCACCGTGGTGTGAGTCGATCCTCGGCTTGAAAGTTGAGGCAGTGCAGGGAAAACAGGTTTCCCTGGAATGGACTGAGATATCTGGGGCACTCTGGGAATGGTGGCACCACCCTGGAGTTCCTCTCGCCTTTCCTGTGGAGAGCGCCTCTTTTTGAGATGCGACGGGAACGCCGGGAATTCTTTCCCGACCACGCAGGGAACGGATCCCTGCTCTCGAGCTAGGAGGTGGAAACGGGGCTCCTCTGGATGTGGGCGGGACTCTCGTGCTTCCTCTCGAGTGGAGATGGGTTTATCTGGGAACTTCTTAAGTTGCAGCAGGGGTGTGAAGGACCCTTTGGAAGTTTCAGAGGTTATGTGTGATTAGCCTTGAGACGCCTCAGCGGAAATGGGCCTCATCACGCCTGGAGGTGAGAACCTCCTGGATTTTCTCGAGTTGCGGCAGGTGCTCTCAACTTACAAAGGGCACAATAGGGACCCGCTCTGTTGGCCTTAGGAAAGGCCAGTCCCCATGCGAGTTGCTCGGGGCCTCTCGGGATTCCTCTCCCGACGATGCCGGGGCCTAAGACCTTGTGTGGAGTCGGTGCTGGAACCTGAGGATTCCTCTCCAGTGCTGACATGGATCTTGGGTACTTCTGGAGTCTCCCCAGGGGAGTCAGTCCTGGTCTCGAGTTTGGGTATGCACGTGCGCTTTCCTCCCGAGCTCTAGCAGCATTGTCACGCTTCCCTTCGCGTGGAACAAGGGATCAGTGGCTTTCCTCGAGGGTTTACCACGACGCTTTCCACGAGGCTTTCCCACAGGGCTTTCCTCGTGCAACCGTGTGTGAGTCGATCCTCGCTTGAAAGTGGAGGCAGTGCCAGGAAAACAGTTTTCCCTGGAATGGACTGAGACATCTTGGGGACTCTGGAATGGTGGCACGACCCTGGAGTTCCTCTCGCCTTTCCTGTGGAGAGCGCCTCCTCTTGAGATGCGCCAGGAACGCCAGGATTCTTTCCTGTCTACGCAGGAAAGGATCCCTCCTCTCGAGCTAGGAGGCGGAAACGGGGCTCCTCTGGATGTGGCGGGTCTCTGGTGCTTCTCTCGTGTGGAGACGGGTATGTCGGTGAACTCTTGAGTTGCAGCAAGGGTGTGATGGACCCTTTGAAGTTCCAGAGGTTAGGTGTGATTAGACTCGAGACGCCTCAGCGGAAATGGGCCTCATCTCGCCTGCAGGGGAGAACCTCCTGGATTTCTCGAGTTTCAGCAGGTGCTCTCCAGTTACGACCGGGACTTATGTAACCCGCTCTGGTCCACTCAGGAAATGCCAGTCGACTTGCGAGTTGCTAAGGGCCTCTCGGATTCCTCTCCGGTCGATGACGGGGCTAAGACCTTGTTTGGAGTCGGTGCCCGAACCTGAGTTTCCTCTCCAGTGCTAACATGGATCTTGGGGTACTACTGGAGTCTCCACAGGGAGTCATCTTCGTCTCAATGGGGGCATGCGCGTGCGCTTTCTCCGAGCATTAGGAGCAGAGTCAATTTTCCCGTTGGGTGATCAAGGGTTTCTTGTTTTCCCTCGAGGCTTTCCACGAGGCTTTCCCACAGGGCTGTCCCACGTGCCACCATCGTGTGTGTCGGTCCTCCGCGTGAAACGTCGAGGCAGTGCAGGGTAAACAAGTTCCTCTGGAAAGGACTGAGACATCTGGGGACTCTGGAATGGTGGAACGACCTGGAGTTCCTCTCACCTTTCTTGTGGAGCGTGCCTCCTCTTGAGATGCGACAGGTACGACAGAATTCTTTCCCGGCCAATCAGGAAAGGATCCCTCACATTGAGCTAGGAGGGGGAATTGGGCTCCTCTGGATGTGGGTGGTACCCTGGTGATTCCTATGTAGTGGCGACGGGTCTCTCGTGGAACTTCTTGAGTGCAGCTATGGTGTGAAGGACCTTTGGAAGTTCCAGAGGTTAGGTGTGATTAGCCTCGAGACGTCTCAGTGGAAATGGGCTTCATCTCGCTGAAGGGGAGAATCTCCTTCATTTTCTCGAGTTGTGGCAGGTGCTCTCGACTTACGACGGGGACTCAGGACCCGTTCTGTTGGCTTAGGAAAGACCAGTTCCCATGTGAGTTGCTAGAGGCCTCTCGGGATTCCTCACCGGTAGATGCCGGGGCCCAAGACCTTGTGTGGAGTGGGGCCAGAACCTGAGTATTCCTCTCCAGTGCTGACATGTTTTTGGGATACTTCTGAAGTCTCCCAAGGGGAATCAGTCCTCGTCTCGAGTGGGGCATGCGCATGCCCTTCCTCCCGAGCTGCTAGCAGCAGGTCATGCTTCCGTCGCGTGGATCAATGGATCTGTGGCTTTTCCTCTAGGCTTTTCCTAGAGGCTTTCCCACGAGGCTTTCCCACAGGGCTGTCCCCGTGCCACCGTGGTGTGAGGCGATCTCGGCATGAAAGTTTAGGCACTCTGTAAAAAAAGATCCTCTGGAATGGACTGAGACTCTGGGGACGCTTGAAATGGTGCACGACCATGGAGTTCCTCTCTCCCTTCCTGTGGAGAGCGCCTCCACCTGAGATGCGACGGGAATGCCGGAAGTTCTTTCCCGACCAAGCAGGGAAAGGATCCTCATCTTAGCTAGGAGGATGAAACGGGGCTACTCTGGATGTGGGCAGGACCCTCGTGTTTCCTCTCGAGTGGAGATGGAATGTCGGGGAACTTCTTGAGTGCAGCAGGGTGTGAAGGACCCTTTGGAAGTTCAGAGATTAGATGTAATTAGCCTCGAGACACCTCATTGGAAATGGCCTCATCTCGCCTGGAGGGAGAACCTCCGGATTTCTCGAGTTGCGGCAGGTGCTCCGACTTACGACGGGACGTCAGGGACCCGCTCTGGTGGCTTCATCAAAGGCCAGTCCCATGCAGATGCTGGGGGCTTCTCTTGATAACTCTCCTGTTGATGCCCGGGCCGAACACTTGTGTGGTTCTGGGCCGGAACCTGAGGTTTCCTCTGCAGTGCTGACATGGATATTGGGGCTCTTCTGGAGTCTCCCCTGGAGAGTCAATCCTCCTCTCAAGTGAGGGCACGCACGTGTGCTTTCCTCCCGAGCTGTAGCAGCAGGGTCACGCTTCCGTCGTGTGGATCAAGGGATCTGTGGCTTTCCCTGGAGGCTTTCCACGAGGCTGTCTCACAGGGCTTTCCCTCGTGCCACGTGGTGTGAGTTGATCCTCAGCGTGAAAGTCGAGGCAGTGCAGGGAAAACAGGTTCCTCTGGATTGACTGATGCTGGGAGCGCAGTATGAGGACTCCCGTCCGTGATAACGTCATGAGGAAGAAAACTGACATAGGCATGGTGTGTTCAGACTTCAGGGACCCTCTGGAAGTTCCTACGCACATACCCCAACAAAAATCTGCCGGCTTTTTTGCTCTGCTTTTCCACTCTTCTGACATTTTCTGGAAAAAGTCAATTCAGGGCTTTAGTCTTCAGCATTTGAAAGAGTGTTTCAATCCAAAAAACCCCTCTGAATGCTTCTAGCCTGCCTGCAGGACTCGTACAGCTGGGCATGTGATTGTTTGAGGCCTCCTTTCCCAGGAGGCACAGGAAGCTTAAAGCATCCTAGGAATGTAGGGCATCCGAGGAGTCAAAATCTTTATAATAGGACTGATTAAAAGTTTCATTTTTTGGTCAATGCTTGCTGCTAAATTTCATATCCTTTATTTTTAGATAGAGTTGGTATATTAAAAAACAAGTAGTAGACCTGGTATTAGGAACATTAGATCTTTGAGTTAAGTACCTTCTTTGTTATAACCCACTGCACCTTTGTTTTATAGAGATGTAACTTTAATGCTTTAAGGAAATGCAGATTAAAGAAAAACACTTCAGAGGAAACAAAATTAACATTCATTAAGGAAGAGAGCCAAAAAGTGTTTAACAAGCCTCTTGGCCAGAAGATAATGTAAATCACCAGAGACCTTTTGTATACAAAATGATGTACAGAAAGAGTCTGGGGTGCAAACGCTACATAATTTTGTGTTACCCATTGAACTCCATGTTTTATCAAAAGTATAAAAGGCTTTATGAACAATAAAGGATGGGGCCAGTTTCTCGGACCAGTTTCTCGAACTAGTCTCTCGGCTGGTTTTTGAGACTCAGGCTCCCCCCGTGTCTTTTTCTCTCTTTCTTCTTCTCTCCCCTTTCCTTCTCTCTGCTTTTTACTTTAACTTCAGGCTGAATCTCCACCAGGGCGCGAGGCTCGCCAGGTCTACTTACTTGCCTGGCTGTTAAGACCTGCACGAAAGGGAGCTTAAGGTGAGGCACCCTTAGATATTCAAGCAGGGCGTGGTGGCCCAACGTAGATGGTGAAAATTCTTTGTCTGGAATTTTATTGGCCTTCCACGTAAACCAAGATATTCAGCCCTTTTCCTCCAGTTAATCTTCTTACTACACTATAATTTCTTAATCTAATCTTACATTAATAAATAAAAAAGACTTTCCACGACAACGCCGTCCATCCGTCGAATTCCTGGATCCAGCGGGGCTGGACCCGGCAGACTGAGATATCTGGGGGACTCTTTGAATGGTGGCATGACCCTGGAGTTCCTCGCCTTTCCTGTGGAGAGCGCCTCCTCATGAGATGCGACGGAACACCGGGAATTCTTTCCCGAACATGCAGGGAAAGGATACTGACCTCGAGTATGAGCGGAAACGGGCTCCTCTGGATGTGGGGCGGGATTCTCGTGCTTCTCTCGAGTGGAGTCCAGGTATGTCGCGGAACTTCTTGAGTTGGCAGCAAGGGTGTGAAGGACCCTTTGGAAGTTCCAGAGTTAGGTATGGTTAGCCTCGAGACGCCTCAGAGGAAAAGGGCCTCATCTCGCCTGGAGGGCGAGAACCTCCTGGATTTCTCGAGTTGCGGCAGGTGCTCTTGACTTACTACGGGGACCTCAGGGAACCGCTCTGGGTGGCTCAGGAAGGCCAGTCCCCATGCGAGTTGCTCTGGGGGCCTCTCGGGATTCCTCTCCCGTCGGATGCCGGGGCTAAGACCCTGTGTGGAGTCGGTGCCGGAACTGAGTTTCCTCTCCAGTGCTGACATGGATCTTGGGGTACTTCTGAAGTCTCCCCAGGGGAGTTAGTCGTCGTCTTGTGTGGGGCATGAACGTGCGCTTTCCTCCCGAGCTGTAGCAGCAGTGCAACGCCCTTCGCGTGGATCAAGGGATCTGTGGCTTTCCCTCGAGGCTTTCCCACGAGGCTTTTCCACAGTGCTGTCCCATGTGCCATCGTGGTGTGAGTCGATCCTCGGCTAGAAATTCGAGGCAGTGCAGGGAAATCAGGTTTCCCTGAAATGGACTAAGACATCTGGGGGACTCTGGAATGGTGGCACGACCCTGGAGTTCCTCTCGCCTTTCCTGTGGAGAGCACCTCCTCTTGAGATGCGACAGGAACGCCCGGAATTCTTTCCCGACCACGCAGGGAAAGGATCCCTCCTCTCGAGCTAGGAGGCGGAAACGGGGCTCCTCTGGATGTGGGCGGTCTCTGGTGCTTCCTCTCGAGTGGAGACGGGTATGTCGGGGAACTTCTTGAGTTGCAGCAAGGGTGTGAAGGGTCCTTTGGAAGTTCCAAAGGTTAGGTGTGATTAGCCTCGAGACGCCTCAGCGGAAATGGGCCTCATCTCGCCTGGAGGGGAGAACCTCCTGGATGTTCTCAAGTTGCGGCAGGTGCTCTCGACTTACGACGGGGACCTCAGGGACCCGCTCTGGTGGCCTCAGGAAAGGCCAGTCCCCAAGCGAGTTGCTGGGGCCTCTCGGGATTCTTCTCCCGTCGATGCCGGGGCCTAAAACCTTGTGTGGAGACGGTGCCGGAAACTGAGGATTCCTCTCCAGTGCTGACATGGATCTTGGGTATTTCTGGAGTCTCCCCAGGGGAGTCAGTCCTCGTCTCGAGTGGGGCATGCACGTGCGCTTTCCTCCCGAGCTGTAGCAGCAGTGTCACGCTTCCCTTCGCCTGGATCAAGGGATCTGTGCCTTTCCCTTGAGGCTCTCCCACGAGGCTTTCCCAGAAGGCTTTCTCACAGGGCTGTCCCACGTGCCACCGTGGTGTGAGTCGATCCTCGGCTTGAAAGTCGCGGCAATCGAGGGAAAACAGATTTCCCTGGAATGGACTTAGACATCTGCGGGACTCTGGGAATGGTGGCAAGACCCGGGAGTTCCTCTCGCCTTCCAGTGGAGAGCGCCTCCTCTTGAGATGCGACGGGAATGCCGGGAATTCTTTCCCGACCACGCAGGGAAAGGATCCCTCCTCTCGAGCTAGGAGGCGGAAACGGGGCTCCTCTGGATGTGGGCGGGCTCTCGTGCTTACTCTGGAGTAGAGACGGGAATGTCGGGAACTTCTTGAGTTGCAGCAAGGGTGTGAAGGACCCTTTGGAAGTTCCAGAGGTTAGGTGTGATTAGCCTCGAGACGCCTCAGCGGAAATGGGCCTCATCTCGCCTGGAGGGGACAACCTCCTGGATTGTTTCTAGTTGCGGCAGGTCCTCTCGTCTTACGACGGAGACCTCAGGGACCCGCTCTGGTGGCCTCAGGAAAGGCCAGTCCCCATGCGAGTTGCTCGGGGCCTCTCGGGATTTCTCTGCCGTCCATGCCGGGGCTTAAGACCTTGTGTGGAGTCGGAGCCGGAACGTGAGGATTACTCTCCAGTGCTGACATGGATCTTGGGGTACCTCCGGAGTCTCCCCAGGGGAGTCAGTCCTCGTCTCAAGTAGGGGCATGCACGTGTGCTTTCCTCCCGAATTGCAGCAGCAGTGTCACGCTTCCCTTCCCGAGGATCAAGGGATCAGTGGCTTTCCCTCGGGCTTTCCCATGAGGCTTTCACACGAGGCTTTCCCACAGGGCTGTCCCACGTGCCACCGTGGTGTGAGTCGATCCTCGGCTTGAAAGTTGAGGCAGTGCAGGGAAAACAGGTTTCCCTGGAATGGACTGAGATATCTGGGGCACTCTGGGAATGGTGGCACCACCCTGGAGTTCCTCTCGCCTTTCCTGTGGAGAGCGCCTCTTTTTGAGATGCGACGGGAACGCCGGGAATTCTTTCCCGACCACGCAGGGAACGGATCCCTGCTCTCGAGCTAGGAGGTGGAAACGGGGCTCCTCTGGATGTGGCGGGACTCTCGTGCTTCCTCTCGAGTGGAGATGGGTTTATCTGGGAACTTCTTAAGTTGCAGCAGGGTGTGAAGGACCCTTTGGAAGTTTCAGAGGTTATGTGTGATTAGCCTTGAGACGCCTCAGCGGAAATGGGCCTCATCACGCCTGGAGGTGAGAACCTCCTGGATTTTCTCGAGTTGCGGCAGGTGCTCTCAACTTACAAAGGGCACAATAGGGACCCGCTCTGTTGGCCTTAGGAAAGGCCAGTCCCCATGCGAGTTGCTCGGGGCCTCTCGGGATTCCTCTCCCGACGATGCCGGGGCCTAAGACCTTGTGTGGAGTCGGTGCTGGAACCTGAGGATTCCTCTCCAGTGCTGACATGGATCTTGGGGGTACTTCTGGAGTCTCCCCAGGGGAGTCAGTCCTGGTCTCGAGTTTGGGTATGCACGTGCGCTTTCCTCCCGAGCTCTAGCAGCATTGTCACGCTTCCCTTCGCGTGGAACAAGGGATCAGTGGCTTTCCCTCGAGGGTTTACCACGACGCTTTCCACGAGGCTTTCCCACAGGGCTTTCCCTCGTGCAACCGTGGTGTGAGTCGATCCTCGGCTTGAAAGTGGAGGCAGTGCCAGGAAAACAGTTTTCCCTGGAATGGACTGAGACATCTTGGGGACTCTGGGAATGGTGGCACGACCCTGGAGTTCCTCTCGCCTTTCCTGTGGAGAGCGCCTCCTCTTGAGATGCGCCAGGAACGCCAGGAATTCTTCCTGTCTACGCAGGGAAAGGATCCCTCCTCTCGAGCTAGGAGGCGGGGGGCTCCTCTGGATGTGGGCGGGTCTCTGGTGCTTCCTCTCGTGTGGAGACGGGTATGTCGGTGAACTTCTTGAGTTGCAGCAAGGGTGTGATGGACCCTTTGGAAGTTCCAGAGGTTAGGTGTGATTAGACTCGAGACGCCTCAGCGGAAATGGGCCTCATCTCGCCTGCAGGGGAGAACCTCCTGGATTTTCTCGAGTTTCAGCAGGTGCTCTCCAGTTACGACCGGGACTTATGTAACCCGCTCTGGTCCACTCAGGAAATGCCAGTCGACTTGCGAGTTGCTAAGGGGCCTCTCGGGATTCCTCTCCGGTCGATGACGGGGCCTAAGACCTTGTTTGGAGTCGGTGCCCGAACCTGAGGTTTCCTCTCCAGTGCTAACATGGATCTTGGGGTACTACTGGAGTCTCCACAGGGGAG
Organism: Capra hircus; assembly: GCF_001704415.2. Lineage (NCBI taxonomy): Eukaryota > Metazoa > Chordata > Mammalia > Artiodactyla > Bovidae > Capra > Capra hircus. The sequence goes on from NW_017216491.1 coordinate 11,741, forward strand.
TCATCTTCGTCTCCAATGGGGCATGCGCGTGCGCTTTTCTCCCGAGCATTAGGAGCAGAGTCAATTTTCCCGTTGGGTTGATCAAGGGGTTTCTTGTTTTCCCTCGAGGCTTTCCCACGAGGCTTTCCCACAGGGCTGTCCCACGTGCCACCATCGTGTGTGTCGGTCCTCCGCGTGAACGTCGAGGCAGTGCAGGGTAAACAAGTTCCTCTGGAAAGGACTGAGACATCTGGGGACTCTTGGAATGGTGGAACGACCCTGGAGTTCCTCTCACCTTTCTTGTGGAGCGTGCCTCCTCTTGAGATGCGACAGGTACGACAGGAATTCTTTCCCGGCCAATCAGGGAAAGGATCCCTCACATTGAGCTAGGAGGGGAATTGGGGCTCCTCTGGATGTGGGTGGTACCCTGGTGATTCCTATGTAGTGGCGACGGGTCTCTCGTGGAACTTCTTGAGTTGCAGCTATGGTGTGAAGGACCCTTTGGAAGTTCCAGAGGTTAGGTGTGATTAGCCTCGAGACGTCTCAGTGGAAATGGGCTTCATCTCGCCTGAAGGGGAGAATCTCCTTCATTTTCTCGAGTTGTGGCAGGTGCTCTCGACTTACGACGGGGACCTCAGGGACCCGTTCTGTTGGCCTTAGGAAAGACCAGTTCCCATGTGAGTTGCTAGAGGGCCTCTCGGGATTCCTCACCGGTAGATGCCGGGGCCCAAGACCTTGTGTGGAGTGGGGCCAGAACCTGAGTATTCCTCTCCAGTGCTGACATGTTTTTGGGATACTTCTGAAGTCTCCCAAGGGGAATCAGTCCTCGTCTCGAGTGGGGGCATGCGCATGCCCCTTCCTCCCGAGCTGTAGCAGCAGTGTCATGCTTCCCGTCGCGTGGATCAATGGATCTGTGGCTTTTCCTCTAGGCTTTTCCTAGAGGCTTTCCCACGAGGCTTTCCCACAGGGCTGTCCCCCGTGCCACCGTGGTGTGAGGCGATCCTCGGCATGAAAGTTTAGGCACTCTGTAAAAACAAGATCCTCTGGAATGGACTGAGACATCTGGGGACGCTTGAAATGGTGGCACGACCATGGAGTTCCTCTCTCCCTTCCTGTGGAGAGCGCCTCCACCTGAGATGCGACGGAATGCCGGAAGTTCTTTCCCGACCAAGCAGGGAAAGGATCCCTCATCTCTAGCTAGGAGGATGAAACGGGGCTACTCTGGATGTGGGCAGGACCCTCGTGTTTCCTCTCGAGTGGAGATGGGAATGTCGGGGAACTTCTTGAGTTGCAGCAAGGGTGTGAAGACCCTTTGGAAGTTCCAGAGATTAGATGTAATTAGCCTCGAGACACCTCATTGGAAATGGCCTCATCTCGCCTGGGGGAGGAGAACCTCCTGGATTTCTCGAGTTGCGGCAGGTGCTCCGACTTACGACGGACG
>NW_017216492.1:0-13159 GCF_001704415.2 Capra hircus
CCCATTCTCACTCGAGAGGAAGCCGAGAGTCCCGCCACATCCAGAGGAGCCCCGTTTCCGCCTCCTAGCTCAGAGGAGGGATCCTTTCCCTGCGTGGTCGGAAAGAATTCCCGGCGTTCCCGTCGCATCTCAAGAGGAGGCGCTCTCCACAGGAAAGGCGAGAGGAACTCCAGGGTCGTGCCACCATTCCCAGAGTCCCCAGATGTCTCAGTCCATTCCAGGGAAACCTGTTTTCCCTGCACTGCCTCGACTTTTCAAGCCGAGGATCGACTCACACCACCGCACGTGGGACAGCCCTGTGGGAAAGCCTCGGAAAGCCTCGAGGGAAAGCCACAGATCCCTTGATCCACGCGAAGGGAAAGCGACACTGCTGCTACAGCTCGGAGGAAAAGCGCACGTGCATGCCCCACTCGAGACGAGGACTGACTCCCCTGGGGAGACTCCAGAAGTACCCCAAGATCCATGTCAGCACTGGAGAGGAATCCTCAGGTTCCGGCACCGACTCCACACAAAGGTCTTAGGCCCCGGCATCGACGGGAGAGAGGAATCCCGAGAGGCCCCCGAGCAACTCGCATGGGGACTGGCCTTTCCTGAGGCCACCAGAGCGGGTCCCTGAGGTCCCCGTCGTAAGTCGAGAGCACCTGCCGCAACTCGAGAAAATCCAGGAGGTTCTCCCCTCCAGGCGAGATGAGGCCCCATTTCCGCTGAGGCGTCTCGAGGCTAATCACACCTAACCTCTGGAACTTCCAAAGGGTCCTTCACACCCTTGCTGCAACTCAAGAAGTTCCCCGACATACCCGTCTCCACTCGAGAGGAAGCACGAGAGTCCCGCCCACATTCCAGAGGAGAACCGTTACTGCCTCCTAGCTCAAGAGGAGGGATCCTTTCCCTGCGAGGTCGGGAAAGAATTCCCGCGTTCCCGTCGCATCTCAAGAGGAGGCTCTCTCCAAAGGAAAGGCGAGAGGAACTCCAGGGTCGTGCCACCATTCCCAGAGTCCCCCAGATGTCTCAGTCCATTCCAGGGAAACCTGTTTTCCCTGCAGTGCCTCGACTTTCAAGCCGAGGATCGACTCACACCACGGTGGCACGTGGGACAGCCCTGTGGGAAAGCCTCGTGGGAAAGCCACAGATCCCTTGATCCATGCGAAGGGAAGCGTGACACTGCTGCTACAGCTCGGGAGGAAATCGAACGTGCATGCCCCCACTCGAGACGAGGACTGACTCCTCTGGGGAGACTCCAGAAGTACCCGAAGATCCATGTCAGCACTAGAGAGGAATCCTCAGGTTCCGGCACCGACTCCACACAATGTCTTAGGCCCCGGTATCGACGGAAGGGAATCCCGAGAGGCCCCCGAGCAACTCACATGGGGACTGGCCTTTCCTGAGGCCACCAGAGCGGGTCCCTGAGGTCCCAGTCGTAAGTCGAGATCACCTGCCGCAAGTCCAGAAAATCCAGGAGGTTCCACCCTCCAGGCGAGATGAGGCCCATTTCTGCTGAGGCGTCTCGAGGCTAATCACATCTACCCTCTGGAACTTCCAAAGTGTCATTCACACCCTTGCTGCAACTCAAGAAGTTCCCCGACATACCCGTCTCCACTCGAGAGGAAACACCAGAGTCCCGCCCACATCCAGAGGAGCCCCGTTTCCGCCTCATAGCTTGAGACGAGGGATCCTTTCCCTGCCTGGTCGGGAAAGAATTCCCGGCGTTCCCGTCGCATCTCAAGAGGAGGCGCTCTCCACAGGAAAGGCGAGAGGAACTCCAGGGTCGTGCCACCATTCCCAGAGTCCCCCAGATGTCTCCAGTCCAGTCCAGGGAAACCTGTTTTCCCTTCACTGCCTCGACTTTCAAGCCGAGAATCAACTCACACTACGGTGGCACGTGGGACAGCCCTGTGGGAAAGCCTCGTGGGAAAGCCTGGTGGGATAGCCTCGAGGGAAAGCCACAGATCCCTTGATATACGCGAAGGGAAGCGTGAGACTGCTGCTACAGCTCGGGAGGAAAGCGCACGTGCATGCCCCCACTCGAGAGGAGGACTGACTCCCCTGGGGAGACTCCAGAAGTACCCCAAGATCCATGTCAGCACTGGAGAGGAATCCTCAGGTTCCGGCACCGACTCCACACAAGATCTTAGGCCCCGGCATCGAGGGTAGAGGAATCCCGAGAGGCCCCCGAGCAACTTGCATGGGGACTGGCCTTTCCTGAGGCCACCAGAGCGGGTCCCTGAGGTCCCCGTCGTAAGTCGAAAGCACCTGCCGCAACTCGAGAAAATCCAGGAGGTTCTCCCCTCCAGGCGAGATGAGGCCCATTTCCGCTGAGGCGTCTCGAGGCTAATCACACCTAACCTCTGGAACTTCCAAAGGGTCCTTCACACCCTTGCTGCAACTCAAGAAGTTCCCCGACATACCCGTCTCCGCTCGAGAGGAAGCACGAGAGTCCCGCCCACATCCAGAGGAGCCCCGTTTCCGCCTCCTAGCTCGAGAGGAGGGATCCTTTCCCTGCGTGGTCGGGAAAGAATTCCCGGCGTTCCCGGCGCATCTCAAGAGGAGGCGCTCTCCACAGGAAAGGCAAGAGGAACTCGAGGGTCGTGCCACCATTCCCAGAGTCCGCCAGAAAATTCCTTGTCGGGAATTTTATTGGCCTTCCGCGTAAACCTAGCTATTCAGCCTTTTTCCTCCAGTTAATCTTCTTACTACCCTATAATTTCTTAATCTCATCTTACATTAATAAATACACAAGACTTTCCATGTCAACGCCGTCCATCCATCGAATTCCCTGGATCCAGCGGGGCTGGACCCCGGCACACTGAGATATCTGGGGGACTCTTGGAAAGATGGCACGACACTGGAGTTTCTCTCGCCTTTCCTGTGGAGAGCGCCTCCTCTTGAGATGCGACGGGAACACCGGGAATTCTTTCCGGAACATACAGGGAAAGGATACCTGACCGCGAGGTACGAGGCGGAAACGGGGCTCCTCTGGATGTGGGCGGGACTCTCGTGCTTCCTCTCGAGTGGAGTCAGGTATGTTGGGGAACTTCTTGAGTTGTAGCAAGGGTGTGAAGGACCCTTTGGAAGTTCCAGGGGTTAGGTGTGATTAGCCTCGAGACGCCTGAGCGGAAATGGGCCTCATCTCGCCTGGAGGGGAGAACCTCCTGGATTTTCTCGAGTTTCGGCAGGTGCTCTTGACTTATGACGGGGACCTCAGGGACCCGCTCTGGTGGCCTCAGGAAAGGCCAGTCCCCATGCGAGTTGCTCGGGGGCCTCTCGGGATTCCTCTCCCTTCGACGCCTGGGCCTAAGACCTTGTGTGGAGTCGGTGCCGGAACCTGAGGATTCCTCTCCAGTGCTGACATGCATCTTACGGTACTTCTGGAGTCTCCCCAGGGGAGTCAGTCCTCGTCTCGAGTGGGGGCATGCACGTTCGCTTTCCTCCCGAGCTGTAGCAGAACTGTCACGCTTCCCTTCCCTTGGATCAAGGGATCTGTGGCTTTCCCTCGAGGCTTTCCCAGGAGGCTTTCCCACGAGGCTTTCCCACAGGGCTGTCCCACGTGCCACCGTGGTGTGAGTCGATCCTCGGCTTGAAAGTCGAAGCAGTGCAGGGAAAACAGGTTTCCCTGGAATGGACTGAGACATCTGGGGGACTCTGGGAATGGTGGCACGACCCTGGAGTTCCTCTCGCCTTTCCTGTGGAGAGCGCCTCCTCTTGAGATGAGACAGGAACGCCGGGAGTTCTTTCCTGACCATGCAGGGAAAGGATCCCTCCTCTCGAGCTAGGAGGCGGAAACGGGGCTCCTCTGTATGTGGGCGGGACTCTCGTTCTTCCTCTCGAGTGGAGAGAGGTATGTAGGGGATCTTCTTGAGTTGCAGCAAGGGTGTGAAGGACCCTTTGGAAGTTCCAGAGGTTAGGTGTGATTAGACTCGAGACGTCTCAGCGGAAATGGGCCTCATCTCGACTGCAGGGGAGAACCTCCTGGGTTTTCTCGAGTTTCAGCAGGTGCTCTCCAGTTACGACCGGGACTTATGTAACCCGCTCTGGTCCACTCAGGTAATGCCAGTCGACTTGCGAGTTGCTAAGGGGCCTCTCGGGATTCCTCTCCGGTCGATGACGGGGCCTAAGACCTTTTTTGGAATCGGTGCCCGAACCTGAGGTTTCCTCTCCAGTGCTGAAATGGATCTTGGGGTACTACTGGAGTCTCCACAGGGGAGTCATCTTCGTCTCCAATGGGGGCATGCACGTGCGCTTTTCTCCCGAGCATTAGGAGCAGAGTCAATTTTCCCGTTGGGTTGATCAAAGGGTTTCTTGTTTTCCCTCGAGGCTTTCCCACGTGGCTTTCCCACGAGGCTTTCCCACAGGGCTGTCCCACGTGCCACCATCGTGTGAGTCGGTCCTCCGCGTGAACGTCGAGGCAGTGCAGGGTAAACAAGTTCCTCTGGAAAGGACTGAGTCATCTGGGGGACTCTTGGAATGGTGGAACGACCCTGGAGTTCCTCTCACCTTTCTTGTGGAGCGTGCCTCCTCTTGAGATGCGACAGGTACGACAGGAATTCTTTCCCGGCCAATCAGGGAAAGCATCCCTCACATTGAGCTAGGAGGGGGAATTGGGGCTCCTCTGGATGTGGGTGGTACCCTGGTGATTCCTATGTAGTGGCGACGGGTCTCTTCTGGATCTTCTTGAGTTGCAACAAGGGTGTGAAGGACCCTTTGGAAGTTCCAGAGGTTAGGTGTGATTAGCCTCGAGACGTCTCAGTGGAAATGGGCCTCATCTCGCCTGAAGGGGAGAATCTCCTTCATTTTCTCGAGTTGTGGCAGGTGCTCTCGACTTACGACGGGGACCTCAGGGACCCGTTCTGTTGGCCTTAGGAAGACCAGTCCCCATGCGAGTTGCTAGAGGGCCTCTCGGGATTCCTCACCGGTAGATGCCGGGGCCCAAGACCTTCGGTGGAGTGGGGGCCAGAACCTGAGTATTCCTCTCCAGTGCTGACATGTTTTTGGGATACTTCTGAAGTCTCCCAAGGGGAATCAGTCCTCGTCTCGAGTGGGGGCATGTGCATGCTCTTTCCTCCCGAGCTGTAGCAGCAGTGTCATGCTTCCCGTCGCGTGGATCAATGGATCTGTGGCTTTTCCTCTAGGCTTTTCCTAGAGGATTTCCCACGAGGCTTTCCCACAGGGCTGTCCCCCGTGCCACCGTGGTGTGAGGCGATCCTCGGCATGAAAGTTTAAGCACTCTGTAAAAACAAGATCCTCTGGAATGGACTGAGACATCTGGGGACGCTTGGAATGGTGGCACGACCATGGAGTTCCTCTCTCCCTTCCTGTGGAGAGCGCCTCCACCTGAGATGCGACGGGAATGCCGGAAGTTCTTTCCCGACCAAGCAGGGAAAGGATCCCTCATCTCTAGCTAGGAGGATGAAACGGGGCTACTCTGGATGTGGGCAGGACCCTCGTGTTTCCTCTCGAGTGGAGATGGGAATGTCGGGGAACTTCTTGAGTTGCAGCAAGGGTGTGAAGGACCCTTTGGAAGTTCCAGAGATTAGATGTAATTAGCCTCGAGACACCTCATTGGAAATGGGCCTCATCTCGCCTGGAGGGGAGAACCTCCTGGATTTTCTCGAGTTGCGGCAGGTGCTCCCGACTTACGACGGGGACCTCAGGGACCCGCTCTGGTGACTTCATCAAAGTCCAGTCCCCATGCCAGATGCTGGGGGGCTTCTCTTGATAACTCTCCTGTTGATGCCCGGGCCGAACAACTTGTGTGGATTCGGGGCCGGAACCTGAGGTTTCCTCAGCAGTGCTGACATGGATATTGGGGTTCTTCTGGAGTCTCACCTGGAGAGTCAATCCTCCTCTCAAGTGAGGGCACGCACGTGTGCTTTCCTCCCGAGCTGTAGCAGCAGGGTCACGCTTCCCGTCGTGTGGATCAAGGGATCTGTGGCTTTCCCTGGAGGCTTTCCCACGAGGCTTTCTCACAGGGCTTTCCCTCGTGCCACCGTGGTGTGAGTTGATCCTCAGCGTGAAAGACGAGGCAGTGCAGGGAAAACAGGTTCCTCTGAATTGGACTGATGCTGGGAGCCAGTATGAGGACTCCCGCCCGTGATAACGTCATGAGGAAGAAAGCTGACATAGGCATGGTGTGTTCAGACTTCAGGGACCCCTCTGGAAGTTCCTATGCACGTACCCCAACAAAAATCTGCCGGCTTTTTTCTCTGCTTTTCCACTCTTCTGACATTTTCTGGAAAAAGTCAATTCAGGGCTTTAGTCTTCTGCATTTGAAAGAGTGTTTCAATCCAAAAACCCCTCTGAATGCTTTCTAGCCTGCCTGCAGGACTCGTACAGCTGGGCATGTGATTGTTTGAGGCCTCCTTTCCCCAGGAGGCACAGGAAGCTTAAAGCATCCTAGGAATGTAGGGGCATCCGAGGAGTCAAAATCTTTATAATAGGACTGATTAAAAGTTTCATTTTTTGGGTCAATGCTTGCTGCTAAATTTTCATATCCTTTATTTTTAGATAGAGTTGGTATATTAAAAAAACAAGTAGTAGACCTGGTATTAGCAACATTAGATCTTTGAGTTAAGTACCTTCTTTGTTATAACCCACTGCACCTTTGTTCTATAGAGATGTAACTTTAATGCTTTAAGGAAATGCAGATTAAAGAAAAACACTTCAGAGGAAACAAAATTAACATTCATTAAGGAAGAGAGCCAAAAAGTGTTTAACAAGCCTCTTGGCCAGAAGATAATGTAAATCACCAGAGACCTTTTGTATACAAAATAATGTACAGAAAGAGTCTGGGGTGCGAACGCTACATAATTTTGTGTTACCCATTGAACTCCATGTTTTATCAAAAGTATAAAAGGCTTTATGAACAATAAAGGATGGGGCCAGTTTCTCGGACCAGTTTCTCGAACTAGTCTCTCGGCCTGGTTTCTTGGGACTCAGGCTCCCCCCGTGTCTTTTTCTCTCTTTCTTCTTCTCTCCCTTTCCTTCTCTCTGCTTTTTACTTTAACTTCAGGCTGAATCTCCACCAGGGGCGCGGAGGCTCGTCAGGTCTACTTACTTGCCTGGCTGTTAAGACCTGCACGAAAGGGAGCTTAAGGCGAGGCACCCTTAGATATTCAAGCAGGGGCTGGTGGCCCAACGTAGATGGTGAAAATTCCTTGTCTGGAATTTTATTGGTCTTCCACGTAAACCAAGCTATTCAGCCCTTTTCCTCCAGTTAATCTTCTTACTACACTATAATTTCTTAATCTAATCTTACATTAATAAATAAAAAAGACTTTCCACGACAACGCCGTCCATCCGTCGAATTCCCTGGATCCAGCGGGGCTGGACCCCGGCAGACTGAGATATCTGGGGGACTCTTGGAATGGTGGCACGACCCTGGAGTTCCTCCGCCTTTCCTGTGGAGAGCGCCTCCTCATGAGATGCGACGGGAACACCGGGAATTCTTTCCCGAACATGCAGGGAAAGGATACCTGACCTCGAGGTGTGAGGCGGAAACGGGGCTCCTCTGGATGTGGGCGGGATTCTCGTGCTTCTTCTCGAGTGGAGTCAGGTATGTCGGAGAACTTCTTGAGTTGCAGCAAGGGGTGCGAAGGAACCTTTGGAAGTTCCAGATGTTAGGTATGGTTAGCCTCGAGACGCCTCAGAGGAAAAGGGCCTCATCTCGCCTGGAGGGGAGAACGTCCTGGATTTTCTCGAGTTGCGGCAGGTGCTCTTGACTTACTACGGGGACCTCAGGGACCCGCTCTGGTGGCCTCAGGAAAGGCCAGTCCCCATGCAAGTTGCTCGGGGGCCTCTCGAGATTCCTCTCCCGTCGATGCCGGGGCCTAAGACCCTGTGTGGAGTCGGTGCCGGAACCTGAGGTTTCCTCTCCAGTGCTGACATGGATCTTGGGGTACTTCTGGAGTCTCCCCAGGGGAGTCAGTCTCGTCTCGAGTGGGGGCATGCACGTGCACTTTCCTCCCGAGCTGTAGCAGCAGTGTCAACGCTTCCCTTCGCGTGGATCAAGGGATCTGTGGCTTTCCCTCGAGGCTTTCCCACGAGGCTTTCCCACAGGGCTGTCCCACGTGCCATCGTGGTGTGAGTCGATCCTCGGCTTGAAAGTCGAGGCAGTGCAGGGAAAACAGGTTTCCCTGGAAATGGACTGAGACATCTGGGGGACTCTGGGAATGGTGGCACGACCCTGGAGTTCCTCTCGCCTTTCCTGTGGAGAGTCGCCTCCTCTTGAGATGCGACGGAACGCCGGGAATTCTTTCCCGACCACGCAGGGAAAGGATCCCTCCTCTCGAGCTAGGAGGCGGAAACGGGGCTCCTCTGGATGTGGGCAGGACTCTCTGTGCTTCCTCTCGAGTGGAGACGGGTATGTCGGGGAACTTCTTGAGTTGCAGCAAGGGTGTGAAGGACCCTTTGGAAGTTCCAGAGGTTAGGTGTGATTAGCCTCGAGACGCCTCAGCGGAAATGGGCCTCATCTCGCCTGGAGGGGAGAACCTCCTGGATTTTCTCGAGTTGCGGCAGGTGCTCTCGACTTACGACGGGGACCTCAGGGACCCGCTCTGGTGGCCTCAGGAAAGGCCAGTCCCATGCGAGTTGCTCGGGGGCCTCTCGGGATTCCTCTCCCGTCGATGCCGGGGCCTAAGACCTTGTGTGGAGTCGGTGCCGGAACCTGAGGATTCCTCTCCAGTGCTGACATGGATCTTGGGGTACTTCTGGAGTCTCCCCAGGGGAGTCAGTCCTCGTCTCGAGTGGGGGCATGCACGTGCGCTTTCCTCCCGAGCTGTAGCCAGCAGTGTCAGCGCTTCCCTTCGCGTGGATCAAGGGATCTGTGGCTTTCCTCGGCTTCGAGGCTTTCCCACGAGGCTTTCCCACGAGGCTTTCCCACAGGGCTGTCCCACAGTGCCACCAGTGGTGTGAGTCGATCCTCGGCTTGAAAGTCGAGGCAGTGCAGGGAAAACAGGTTTCCCTGGAATGGACTGAGACATCTGGGGGACTCTGGGAATGGTGGCACGACCCTGGAGTTCCTCTCGCCTTTCCTGTGGAGAGCGCCTCCTCTTGAGATGTGACGGGAACGCCGGGAATTCTTTCCCCGACCACGCAGGGAAAGGATCCTCCTCTCGAGCTAGGAGGCGGAAACGGGGCTCCTCTGGATGTGGGCGGGACTCTCGTGCTTCCTCTCGAGTGGAGACGGGTATGTCGGGGAACTTCTTGAGTTGCAGCTAAGGGTGTGAAGGACCCTTTGGAAGTTCCAGAGGTAAGGTGTGATTAGCCTCGAGATACCTCAGCGGAATGGGCCTCATCTCGCCTGGAGGGAGAACCTCCTGGATTTTCTCGAGTTGCGGCAGGTGCTCTCGACTTACGACGGGACCTCAGGGACCCGCTCTGGTGGCCTCAGGAAAGGCCAGTCCCCATGCGAGTTGCTCTGGGGCCTCTCGGGATTCCTCTCACGTCGATGCAGGGGCCTAAGACCTTGTGTGGAGTCGGTGCCGGAACCTGAGGATTCCTCTCCAGTGCTGACATGGATCTTGGGGTACTTCTGGAGTCTCCCCAGGGGAGTCAGTCCTCGTCTCGAGTGGGGGCATGCACGTGCGCTTTCCTCCCGAGCTGTAGCAGCAGTGTCACGCTTCCCTTCGCGTGGATCAAGGGATCTGTGGCTTTCCCTCGAGGCTTTCCCACGAGGCTTTCCCACCACGAGGCTTTCCCACAGGGCTGTCCCACGTGCCACCGTGGTGTGAGTCGATCCTCGGCTCTTGAAAGTCGAAGGCAGTGCAGGGAAACAGGTTTCCCTGGAATGGACTGCAGACATCTGGGGGACTCTGGGAATGGTGGCACGACCCTGGAGTTCCTCTCGCCTTTCCTGTGGAGAGCGCCTCCTCTTGAGATGCGACGGGAACAGCCTGGAATTCTTTCCCCACCACGCAGGGAAAGGATCCCTCCTCTCGAGCTAGGAGGACGGAAACGGGGCTCCTCTGGATGTGGGCGGGACTCTCGTGCTTCCTCTCGAGTGGAGACGGGTATGTCGGGGAACTTCTTGAGTTGCAGCAAGGGTGTGAAGGACCCTTTGGAAGTTCCAGAGGTTAGAGTGTGATTAGCCTCGAGAACGCTCAGCGGAAATGGGCCTCATCTCGCCTGGAGGGGAGAACCTCCTGGATGTTCTCGAGTTGCGGCAGGTGCTCTCGACTTACGACGGGGACCTCAGGGACCCGCTCTGGTGGCCTCAGGAAAGGCCAGTCCCCATGCCAGTTGCTCGGGGGCCTCTCGGGATTCCTCTCCCGTCGATGCCGGGGCCTAAGACCTTGTGTGGAGTCAGGTGCCGGAACCTGAGGATTCCTCTCCAGTGCTGACATGGATCTTGGGGTACTTCTGGAGTCTCCCCAGGGGAGTCAGTCCTCGTCTCGAGTGGGGGCATGCACGTGCGCTTTCCTCCGAGCTGTAGCAGCAGTGTCACGCTTCCACTTCGCGTGGATCAAGGGATCTGTGGCTTTCCCTCGAGGCTTTCCACGAGGCTTTCCCACGAGGCTTTCCCACGAGGCTTTCCCACAGGGCTGTCCCACGTGCCACGTGGTGTGAGTCGATCCTCGGCTTGAAAGTCGAGGCAGTGCAGGGAAAACAGGTTTCCCTGGAATGGACTGAGACATCTGGGGGACTCTGGAATGGTGGCACGAACCTGGAGTTCCTCTCGCCTTTTCCTGTGGAGAGCGCCTCCTCTTGAGATGCGACGGGAACGCCGGAATTCTTTCCCCGACCACGCAGGGAAAGGATCCATCCTCTCGAGCTAGGAGGCGGAAACGTGGCTCCTCTGGATGTGGGCGGGACTTCCTGCTTCCTCTCGAGTGGAGACGGGTATGTCGGGGAACTTCTTGAGTTGCAGCTAGGGTGTGAAGGACCCTTTGGAAGTTCCAGAGGTAAGGTGTGATTAGCCTCGAGATACCTCAGCGGAAATGGGCCTCATGTCGCCTGGAGGGGAGAACCTCCTGGATTTTCTCGAGTTGCGGCAGGTGCTCTCGACTTACGACTGGGACCTCAGGGACCCGCTCTGGTGGCCTCAGGAAAGGCCAGTCCCATGCGAGTTGCTCGGGGGCCTCTCGGGATTCCTCTCCCGTCGGTGCCGGGGCCTAAGACCTTGTGTGGAGTCAGTGCCGGAACCTGAGGATTCCTCTCCAGTGCCGACATGGATCTTCGGGGACTTCTGGAGTCTCCCCAGGGGCGTAAGTCCTCGTCTCGAGTGGGGGAATGCACGTGCGCTTTCCTCCCGAGCTGTAGCTGCAGTGTCACGCTTCCCTTTGCGTGGATCAAGGGATCTGTGGCTTTCCCTCTAGACTTTCCCATGAGGCGTTTCCCACGAGGCTTTCCCACAGGGCTTCCCACGTGCCACGGTGGTGTGAGTCGATCCTCGGCTTTAAAGTCGAGGCAGTGAAGGGAAAACAGGTTTTCCCTGGAATGGACTGAGACATCTGGGGGACTCAGGGAATGGTGGCACGACCCTCGGAGTTCCTCTCGCCTTTCCTGTGGAGAGCGCCTCCTCTTGAGATGCGACGGGAACGCCGGAAATTCTTTCCCCACCACGCAGGGAAAGGATCCCTCCTCTCGAGCTAGGCAGGCGGAAACGGGGCCACTCTGGATATGGGCGGGACTCTCGGATTCCTCTTGAGTGGAGACGGGTATGTCGGGGAACTTCTTGAGTTGCAGCAAGGGTGTGAAGGACCCTTTGGAAGTTCCAGATGTTAGATGTGATTAGCCTCGAGACGCCTCAGCGGAAATGGGCCTCATCTCGCCTGGAGGGGAGAACCTCCTGGATGTTCTCGAGTTGCGGCAGGTGCTCTCGTCTTAAGACGGGGACCTCAGGGACCCGATCTGGTGGCCTCAGGAAAGGCCAGTCCCCATGCCAGTTGCTCGGGGGCCTCTCGGGATTCCTCTCCCGTCGATGCCGGGGCCTAAGACCTTGTGTGGAGTCGGTGCCGGAACCTGAGGATTCCTCTCCAATGCTGACATGGATCTTCGGGTACTTCTGGAGTCTCCCCATGGAGTCAGTCCTCGTCTCGAGTGGGGGCATGCACGTGCGCTTTCCTCCCGAGCTGTAGCAGCAGTGTCACTCTTCCCTACGCGTGGATCAAGGGATCTGTGGCTTTCCCTCGAGGCTTTCCCACGAGGCTTTCCCACAGGGCTGTCCAACGTGCCATCGTGGTGTGAGTCCATCCTCGGCTTGAAAGTCAAGGCAGTGCAGGGAAAACAGGTTTCCCTGGAATGGACTGAGACATCTGGGGGACTCTGGGAATGGGGCCTGATACTGGAGTTCCTCTCGCCTTTCCTGTGGAGAGCGCCTACTCTTGAGATGAGACGGGAACGCTAGGAATTCTTTCCCGACCACGCAGGGAAAGGATGCCTCCTCTCGAGCTAGCAGGTGGAAACGGAGCCACTCTGGATATGGGCGGGACCCTCGGGTTCCTCTTGAGTGGAGACGGGTATGTCAGGGAACTTCTTGAGTTGCAGCAAGGGTGTGAAGGACCCTTTGGAAGTTCCAGAGTTTAAGTGTGATTACCCTCTTGTTGCCTCAGCGGAAATGGGCCTCATGTCGGCTGGAGGGGAGAACATCCTGGATTTTCTCGAGTTGCGGCAGGTGCTCTCGACTTACGATGGGGTCCTCAGGGACCCGCTCTGGTGGCCTCAGGAAAGGCCAGTCCCCATGCGAGTTGCACGGGGGCCTCTCGGGATTCCTCTCCTGTCGATGCCGGGGCCTAAGATCTTGTGTGGAGTCGGTGCCGGAACCTGAATATTCCTCTCCAGTGCTGACATGGATCTTGGGTACTTCTGGAGTCTCCCCAGGGCAGTCAGTCCTCTACTCAAGTGGGGGCATGCACGTGCGCTTTCCTCCCGAGCTGTAACAGCAGAGTCACGCTTCCCTTCGCGTGGAACAACGGATCTGTGGCTTTCCCTCGAGGCTTTCCCAAGAGGCTATCCTCGAGGCTTTCCCACAGGGGTGTCCCACGTGCCACCGTGGTGTGAGTCGATCCTCGGCTTGAAAGTCGAGGCAGTGCAGGGAAAACAGGTTTCCCTGGAATGAGACATGGACAGGGGACTCTGGAATGGTGGCACGACCCTGGAGTTCCTCTCACGTTTCCGAACGTGTTCGCGGTGGAGAGCGCCTCCTCTTGAGATGCTACTGGAAACG
>NW_017216493.1:0-13159 GCF_001704415.2 Capra hircus
TTTCCAGTCATTGAGCCACACCTGATCACTGAGCACAAATTCATGAATCTGTTCCTCAAGGGGGAATGAGATTCTTTTTTATACAAACTTAGTTACCTGATTTATTACCTTACCTAATTGTTCCATCTGCTGTGAAATCCCACCCCCTTACTTGTGGTAAATCTGCTAACACCTGCCTCACTGTGGGAGGGGGTCTCCCATAGAAAATTTCATAAGGACAACAACTGTGGGAACGTGCGGTTACCCGTAATATGAGTAAGTCTGCCGGAAGCAAGCCCATCCATGTACAGTCAGTCTCTATGATCCATTTTGAAAGTGTCTCTTCAAGAGTTTGGTTGTTTCTTTCCACCATTCCAGAACACTGGGCCTATATGCTGTATGTAATTTCCACTGATATTTTAGAGCTTCACATACCTGTTAATTAACGCGGCTACAAAGACAGGGCCATTGTCGGATTCTATACTGGTTGGAAACCCAAGTCTGGGAATTATTTCTCAAATCAGCGAGCTACTTCATTTTCTTTTTCAGATCAGGTAGGGAAGGCCTCTGCCCAACCGGAGAAGGTACCTACTATTCTAGTAAGTCATGATAACAGGTGACTGCCTTTGCTTCCCCGAAGGACACTCGCTTTCCCTGCATCCTGAGAACTCCACGTCTCAGCCAGTTGGAAAAGCGCTTCTTGGAGGTCATTATTCAGGGCAATTTCCCCTGGAGCCCGGGGCCATAGGGAGCGGCTCCACACTCCCAGGGAAAGCAGAGCCACAGCCACACATCTGTCCCATCCCCTTTGCTCTGTAGGAGAGCTCTAGTGAGCCTAGGTCTGTCAGGAAAATTCTTGGCTCCTATGGGGACACATTCTATGTGTGAAACTGCATCCAGGACCTAGGGCCACAGGGCGCCTGTTTCTCTAGGGGGCGGAGGGTGGGGGGCCTGAAGCAGTGCGGCCCAGCAACAGCTTCCACATCCATCCAATTGCTCTTTTCTTACCTCTGATAGAACTAGCTTTGTTCCAGCCTTTGGCAATTTGGAGGCAAGCGGGCCCACTTCCTCCCCAAGGAGGCATGGACCTACTTGAGTGGAAAGGCCCCTCACGGAGCTGAACCCAGGAAAGGCACCAGTCATGTCTGACACATTCCTGCATCCTGCTTCTTCCATGAGCAATACCGCTATAAGCTAGAAATGTCTTTCCAAGTCTCAGAAAGGACAGGGGAGATGCATGGTGCTGCCTCTGGAATTTCGGTCCTCTGAGCAGACCTGGAGGTCTCCCCTTGAAGGAGCTAACCAGTTCTTTCCAAATACAGGCTTGCAAACACACCCTGGGTGGCTGCCTCTTCTTCCCTGAAGGACAATCACTTTCCCCGCATCCTGTGAACTCTGCATCCCAGCCTGCTGGAAAAGCGCTTCTTGGAGGTCATTTTTCAGGGACAATTTTCCCTGGAGCCCAGGGCCATAGGGAGGGCCCCATGCTCGCTGGGAAAGGCAGAGTCACATCCACAGTCTGTTCTACCCCTTTTGCCCGGTGGGAGAGCTCTAGTGAGCCTAGGTCTGTCAGGAAAATTCTTGGCTCCTATGGGGACACACCCTGTGTGTTAACCTGCATATCGGACCTAGGGGCCACAGGGCGCCTGTTCCTCTCGGGGGGGACCCTGAAGTGGTGCGGCCCAGTAACAGCCTGAACATCCATCCCATTGCTATTTTCTTCCTTCTGATAGAGCTAGCTTTGCTTCTCGCTTTGGCATTTCGGAAGCCAGGGGGAGCCCCACCGCTGTTGTCCTGGGGTCTATTGGAGGTACCGGGTCTTTTGGACCCCAGCATGGCACCCGACCCCCTCAGACACACTCCCGCAGCCTCCTTCCCCATGGGCAGGACTGTTCTGACCTAGGAATGTGTTCCCAAGGCTCACAAAATGCAGGGAGACACATGGCCCTGACTCTGGAACTGAGGCCGTTGGAGCAGGCCTGGAGGTCTGACGTCTGAGACGCCAAACACTTGCTGCAAGATACAGGTGTGAAAACACACTCTCTGGGGCTGCCTTTCCTTCCTCCAAGGAAGAGAGCTTTTCCAGTCTCCTCCGTGCTGAGTCATACAAGGCTGCAAAGGTCTGGCTTAGAGGGCATTTCTCAGCGGCAATGGCCCCTGAGGCCCTGCACCCAGGGAGGGATCCTACCCTCCCAGGGGAAGTCAAAGCAACCTCCAAACAGCTGTTCTCTCATGTTTCCTCTGCAGGAGGGAGCTAGTGAGCCCAGGTCTGTCTGGAACGTTCTTGGATCCTGCGGGGAAATCATCCTGGGAGCCCACCTGGATACCAGTCGTAGGGGCTAAAATTCGCATTTTCCTTCCTTGGAGCCCTAACGCAGTACAGCCTAGCAACTGCTTGAAAATCCATCCTGTTGCTGTTTTCTTCCCTCTGACAGAGCGAGCTTTGCTCCCCATTTTGGGATTTCAGAAGCAAGGTGGTGGCCTGCAACTCCTTGCCTGGGGTCCATTGGAGGTGCAAGGTGCCCTCGACCAGGTGACCCCAGCATGACACCTGGCCCCCCTCAGACACACTCCCGCAGCAGTCCCCATGGGCAGGACTGCTCTCAACTAGGAATGTGTTTGCAAGGCCAGGAAACTGCAGGGAGACACAAGGCCCTGATTCTGGAATTGAGTCTGTTGGAACAGGCCTGCAGGTCTTCTGTCTAACAAGCCAAACACTTGCTGCAAGATACAGGCCTGAAAACACACTCTTGGGCTGCCTTTCCTTCCTCCAAGGAAGAGAGTTTTCTCAGCCTCCTGTGGGCTGAGAGTCACACAGGGCTGAAAAGCACTTGCTGGGAGATTCTTTTTCATTGGCCATGGCCCCTGAGGCCCTGTGCTCAGGGAGGGCTCCCTCCCTCCCAGGGAAAGTCAAAGGAAGCTCCAAACGGCTGTTCAATCATGTTTCTGAGAGAGTCATTGCCAAGGCAGGTTTCTAAGAAGTTCAAGGGTCCCCAAGGAGAGAGGGGTCTAGAATTCTCAAGGAGGAAGAGAGGACAAACTGTTTTCCCCTCTACATTCCTTAGGATTATATAACAATCATGCATCCTTCTTGAGGACGGTCTCTGGAAAAAACCTTCTGGCTAATCCTGTTATCTTAAAATGTCAATTATGGGAGTAGGTCTAGTGAGTCTTTACAACCTCCAGACATTCTTTTGTTCGTTGTCATAACTTATTGGAGAGTATATAACTCCATTACTAACACTAGCAAGGGGGTACGCTTTCTGCCCCTTGTGATGTCTCTGTCAGAAGCTTTCTCTATCTCCTTTCTCCTTTAATAAAACTCTATTGCACAAAAGCTCTGAGCAATCAAGCCTCGTCTTGGGCCCTGGATTGAATTCTTCTCCTCCATAAACCAAGAATCCCAGCATCTTTTCGTGGTTCAGCAACAATATTTCATTTCCTCTGCAGGAGAGAGCTAGTGAGCTTAGGTCTGTCTGGAACATTCTTGGATCCTGTGGGGAAAATATCCTGTGCACACATCTGGATACTGGGCCTAGAGGCCAAAATTCGCATTTCTTTCCCGGGGAGCCCTAACGTGGTGTGACTTAGCAACTGCTTGAAAATCCATCCCATTGCTGTTTTCCTCCTTCGGACAGAGCTAGCTTTGTTCCCTGCTTTGGGATATCTCAACCGAAGGGCCGGTCCATAGCTACTCGCCTGGGGCCCATTGGATGTGCAAGGTGCCCTCGACTAGGTGACCCTAGCATGGCACTCAGCCCGCTCAGACACACTCCCGAGGCTTCTTTCTCATGGGAAGCACTGCTCCAACCTAGGAATGTGTCTGCAATGCTTGGAAAGTGCAGTGAGACACACAGCCCTGACTCTGCAATTGAGGCCCTCAGAGCAAGCCTGCAGCTCTGATGTCTGAGAAGCAAAACACTTGCTGCAAAGAGAGGCCTGAAAACACACTCTCTGTGGATGACTTTCCTTCCTCTAAGGAAGATAGTTTTCCCAGTCTCCTGCTTCCTGAATGTCACACAGCTGGAATGCGCTTGCTTGGAGGTCGTGATTCAGTGGCAATGACCCCTGAGGCCCTTTGCCCAGGGAGGGCTCCCACACTCACAGGCAAATCAAAGCAACTTCCAAGTGAGTCAGCTCTTCACATCAAGTGGCCAAAGTATTGGAGCTTTCAGGTTCAGTATTAGTCCTTCCAATGTATATTCAGACCTGATTTCCTTTAGGATGGAGTGGTTGCGTCTCCTTGTAGTCTAAGCGACCTACAAGCATCTTCTCCAACACCACAGTTCAAAAGCATCCAATTTTCAGCTGTCACTTTCTTTATAGTACATCTTTCATATCCATCCATGACATATGGAAAAACCATAGCCTTGACTGGATGGATCTTTGTTGGCAAAGCAACGTCTCGGCTTTTTAATATGCTGTCTAGTTTGGTCATCACTTTTCTTCCAAGTCATAAATATGTTTTAAGTTCATGGAGGCAGCCATCACCTGCAGTGATTTCCAAGCCCCCCAAAATAGTCTGCTGCTGTTTCCAATGTTTTCCCATCTATTTGCCATGAAGTGATGAGACTGGATGCAATGATTTTAGTTTTCTGAATGCTGAGCTTTAAGCTAACTTTTTCACTCTCCTCTTTCACTTTCATCAGGAGACTCTTTAGTTCTTCTTCACTTTCTGCCATAAGGGTGGTGTCATCTGCATATCTGAGATTATTGATATTTCTCCCAGCAATCTGGATTCCAGCGTGTGCTTCCTCCAGCCCAGTGTATCTCATGATGTACTCTGCATATAAGTTAAATAAGCAGGGTGACAATACACTGCCTTGACATATTCCTTTTCCTATTTAGAACCAGTCTGTTGTTCCATGTCCAGTTCGAACTGTTTCTTCCTGACCTGCATACAGGTTTCTCAAGAGACAGGTCAGGTGGTCTGGTATTCCCATCTCTTTCAGAATTTTTCCCAGTTTATTGTGATCCACACAGTCAAAGGCTTTGGCATAGTCAATAAAGCAGAAATAGATGTCTTTTTTTTCTTGAACTCTCTTGCTTTTTCAATGATCCAGTGGATGTTGGCAGTTTGATCTCTGGTTTCTCTGCATGTTTTAAATCCCTCTTGAACATTTGGAAGTTCACAGTTCATGTGAACTTGGAGAATTTTGAGCATTACTTTACTAGTGTGTGAGATGAGTGCAATTGTGCAGCAGCTTGAATATTCTTTGTCATTGCCTTTCTTTGGGATTGGAATGAAAACTGACCTAATGACTAGATGTTTTCAATTGCATATGCTGAAAGAACTGGCTGTGCAGTTTTGAAGAAAAAAAAATCATTTTAACCCATTTTCTCTGAAGTGCAAGGCATATCATGGCCATCCCTGAATCATAAAGTCACCTTTTCTTTATGTAGTCATAGTTTCATGCCTAAATTATAGGCCAACTCATGCTCAAATTGACTCTGATGTCAGGGGCAGATCAACTAATAAAAAGCTTGGATTGTCCCTCTGGAGGAAAGTGAGATCTTTGTCCCACGAGAAGAATCTGAAGGGTTAAGGGAACTTGCAAGAGTGGGGAAAGCTTAGTCCATCCTACATGTACCAAAATCTTAAATAAGGCTTATTTACTTTACCGAAGTAAAAAAACAGATGATGAAAACAATTATAAATCAATGAAAGGTAAAGAAACTCATAGTCTGTTATCAAAAATTGCATTCTAAGAAAACTTTGTTCTCTTAACCTAGAGAGGAGACTAAATTCCATCTGGTACCAGCTTACCAGAAGACAAACAAACAAACAAACAAATTATCGGTAAGCTTAAAAAATGTATATTCCATATATCTTGAAGTAGCAGTATTTCTGCAAAGGCATCAGTGTGAAATCATAGAAGACATGGTTAAAACCTGATTAAATAGAAATTGACAATGTAATCTGGTCACTGCTGCGACTTGAAATGCTTTCATATGATAACTGGAATTATAACTGACAGCATTTGACCAGGACATATCAGATTTTCACGGATGTCAGATAATTTCTAGGATATCTATATTAGGAACTGAAGGAATCTTTGAACCTAGGAAAGAAAACAACAGTCTCAAAGGCCCTTGCTGAATATCTATCAGCAAGGAATGTCTTTGCAAGGATCGCAAAATGAAGGGAAATTACACCGACCTGCCTCTGCAACTTCGGTCCTCTGAGCAGATCTGGAGGTCTCCCTTTGTATAAGCTAACCTGTTCCTTCCAAATAGAGGTTTGCAACACAAAACAAGTGGCCGCCTATTCTTCCTCGAAGGAGGATCTCTTTCCCCACATCCTGCGAACTCCTTTTCCCAGCCTCCAGGAAAAGCGCTTCTTGCAGTTCCTTTCAGAAAATCCTATGGACGGAGAAGCCTGGTAGGCTGCAGTCCGTGGGGTCGCTGAGGGTCGGACGCGACTGAGCGCCTGCACTTTCATTTTCACTTTCATGCATTGGAGAAGGCAATGGCAACCCACTTACTGTTCTTGCCTGGAGAATCCCAGGGACGGGGGAGCCTAGTGGGCTACCGTCTATGGCGTCGCACAGAGTCGAACACGACTGAAGCAACTTAGCAGCAGCAGCAGCAGCAGTTCCTTTCTTAGGGGCAGTTATCCCTGAGATTGGGACCTGGAAAGGCAGAGCCACCTCCACACACACGTCTTTTCTGTCCCCTTTCCTCTGGAGGAGAGCTCTAGTGAGCCTAGGTCTGTCAGGAAAATTCTTGGCTTTGACGGGATCCCACCCAGTGTGTGAACCTGCATACCCGACCTAGGGGCCACAGGGCACCTGTTTTGCTCGAGTGGGTCCTGGAGGGGTGCAGCATAGCAAGAGCTTAAAAATCCATCCAATTTGTCTTTTTTTTTTTTACCTCGGAGAGAACGAGTTTGCTCCACCTCCACCCTTTGGCAGTGTGGAGGGAAGAGGGCACCACCCTCTCCCAAAGGGGACATAGGGCCTACCAGGAGAGAAAGGCCCCTTGAGAACCTGAGCCCAGGTAGGCAGCCAGTGATGTCAAGCACACTCCCGCTGCTTGCTTCTTCATGGGCACTCCCATGATCTGCTAGGAATGTCTTTGCAAGGATCTCAAAGGGAAGGGGAGATACATGGCCCTGTCTCTGGAACTTCAGTCCTCTGAGCAGATCTGGAGGTCTTGAGTTGTATAAGCAAACCTGTTCCTTCCAAATAGAGGCTTGCAAACACACCCCCGGTGGTTGCCTCTTCTTCCCCGAAGAAGTCTTTCTTTCCCCACATGCTGCGAACTCCCTGTCCCAACCTCCAAGAATAGCGCTTCTTGCCATTCCTTTCTTAGAGGCAGTTATCCCTGAGCTTGGGGCCGTAGGGAGTAGCCCCACACTCACAGGGAAAGGCAAAGACTCCTCCATACATCTCCTCTATCCCCTTTGCTCTGGAGGAGAGCTCTAGTGAGCCTAGGTCTTTCAGGAAAATTCTTGGCTTGGACAGGATCTCTCCCTGTTTGTGAACCTGCATATCCAACCAGGGGCCACAGAGCACCTGTTTCAGTAAAGTGGGCCCTGAAAGGGTGCAGCCTAGCAAGAGCTTGAAAATCCATTCAATTGCTGTTTTTGTACCTCTGACAGAGCGAGCTTGGCTCCACCCTTTGGCAGTGAGGAGAAAAGAGGCATGACACCCTCCCCAAGGGGACATGGGGCCTATTCGAGAGGAAAGGCCCCTTGTGGAGATGAGGCCAGGAAGGCACACAGTCGTGTCAAACACACTCCCACTGCTTGCTTCTTCAGGGGCACACCCGCTATCAGCTAGGAATGTCTTTGCAATGATCACAAAGGGAAGGGGAGATACAGGGCCCTGCTTCAGGACCTCCGGTGCTCTGAGCAAATCTCGAGGTCTCCCGTTGTTGGTCAAGGTCAAGGTCAAGGTCAAGTTCAAGGTCAAGGTCAAGTTCAAGATCAAGTTGAAGTTCAAGGTCAAGTTGAAGTTCAAGTTCAAGGTCAAGGTCAAGTTCAAGTTCAAGTTGAAGTTCAAGTTGAAGTTCAAGGTCAAGTTCAAGTTCAGTACAAGGTCAAGATCAAGTTCAAGTTCAAGTTCAACGTCAAGTTCAAAGTCAAGTTCAAGTTCAAGTTCAAGTTGAAGTTCAAGTTCAAGGTGAAGGTCAAGTTCAAGTTCAAGGTCAAGGTCAAGGCCAATTTCAAGTTCAAAGTCAAGGTCAAGGTCAAGTTCAAGGTCAAGGTCAAGTTCAAGTTCAAGGGCAGGGCAAGGCCAAGCCCAAGACCAAGGCAAGTGCAAGGGCACCGCCAAGGGCAAGGCCAAGGCCCAGGCCAAGGCAAAGGCCAAGGCCACCAAAGCGAAGCCCAAACTCCGTAACGCCTGACAAAAGGCAGAAGCCACTAGGCCCCTGTGCAGAGGAAGCCACTGAAGGCAGCAAGGCCACAGAGCTCCCCGACTCCCATTCCCACAGGAAGATGTGAGGATAAAGGGCCTCATCCCAGCACAGCACCCGCTCCCACCACCCCGCAACCCCGGCCCCCGCCCCCCTGCATGACGCACCCTGAAACAACACTGCCTTCCCAGAAAAGAGAACGGAGAAGCCATGTGTGTGCCAAAGGAGCAAGATGAACGAACGATGCCACGCCCTCCAACTTTGGGCACACCTGACGCCTTGGAACCCCGGGCCTGGCCAATGGGTCCCCGCCGTTCTCGGGTGGGAGGGGGGTCAACACATTGGCAGAGAGCCCTTGCCCAGGCCACCCGCAAATCCCCTGAGATGTGATCCGACCACAGGGACCGAGGGCAAACGTACCGCTTGAGGTGCTGGAGGAGCCAGACGAAGCCATGGTGGGAGAGGCACACGGGCACGCTGCAGACTGCTGGCCGAGTGGGCGGGGACCCAGCAGCTTAGGACTCTGGAGAACGGGAGGCGTCTCCGCCACCATTGACGTCAATAGGGTTTGGGTGGGTAGATGGAGGGGGCTGCCCCTGGCCTCGTTCCAAGCAGAGACCCTGGACGGAGTCCCGTGGAGCGAGTGGGCTTTTCCCGGGCACAGCTGTGCCCTGGACTGCCACGATCCCCGTTGGGGTGGGCGGGCAGTTCGCGGGCTTTGGTTTGTGGCCCTCCCTCGCAGCGGGGGGTGGGATCAACCCCGGGTGGATCAATCAGGGGCCCTCAGCAGTGCCAAGGGAGCTTACCGCCCAGGAAACGCCCCAAGGTCCCTTTGAATTGGCCACCAATGCCCCCTTTCCCAGCCTGCCTTGCTCTGGGATTTCCCGCCTTTTCACATTCCACAGGTCCCTGGGCCTCGACTGTCCCCCGCTGGCTCCTCCGAGGCATTCCGGGACACCAGACGCTCTCTCCAGCGCCTCCACCTAGATCCCTCGCTGTCCTCGCCTCCGTTTCCCCCATGCCCCCTCCCCAACTCCTCCGTGGGCTCTTGGCGTCCTTTCACTACAGCAGTCACAGAGTGCCAACACCGAGGGCTTTGAGTTGCCTGGAGCCCAAGGCTCCGGCCAGAGACCTGAGGGGCCAGCGTCTGGACTGGCAGCTAATGCCATTTGGGGCTTTTCTCACATGGAGCCTGAGGCCCGCACCTCCGCGGGCAAACCACCAGCGCGAGTGCCCTGGAGATACCCACCCAAGGGGACAGTGTACCACCTACTGTGGGGAAGGAGGTTCCTGTTTTCCCTGCACTGGTTCGACTTTCACGCCGAGGATCGACTCACACCATGATGGCAAGTGGAATAGCCCTGTGGGAAAGCCTCATGGGAAAGACTCCAGGGAAAGCCACAGATTCCTTGATCCACGAGAAGGGAAGCGTGACACTGCTGCTACCACTCGGGAGGAAAGCGCACGTGCATGACCCCACTCGAGCCGAGGACTGACGCCACTTGGGAGACTCCAGAAGTACGCCAAGATCCATGTCAGCACTGAAGAGGAATCCTCAGCTTCCGGTCCCGAATTCACACAAGGTCTTAGGCCCCGGCATCGATGGGAGAGGAATCCTGAGAGGCCCCCTAGCACCTCGCATGGGGACTGGCCTTTCCTGAGGTCACCAGAGTGGGTCCCTGAGGTCTCCGTCGTAAGTCGAGAGCACCTGCGGCAACTCGAGAAAATCCAGGAGGTTCTCCCCTCCAGGCGAGATGAGGCCCATTTCCGCTGAGGCGTCTCGAGGCTAATCACACCTAACCTCTGGAACTTCCAAAGGGTCCTTCACAACCTTGCTGCAACTCAAGAAGTTCCCTGATATACCCGTCTCCACTCGAGAGGAAGCACGAGAGTCCTGCCCACATCCAGAGGAGCTCGGTTTCCGCCTCCTAGCTCAAGAGGAGGGATCCTTTCCCTGCGTGGTCGGGAAAGAATTCCCGGCGTTCCCGTCGCATCTCAAGAGGAGGCGCTCTCCACAGGAAAGGCGAGAGGAACTCCAGGGTCGTGCCACCATTCCCTGAGTCCCCCAGATGTCTCAGTCCATTCCAGGGAAACCTGTTTTCCCTGCACTGCCTCGACTTTTAAGCCGAGGATCGTCTCACACAACGGTGGCACGTGGAACAGCCCTTTGGGAAAGCCTCGTGGGAAAGCTTTGAGCGAAAGCCACAGATCCCTTGATCCACGCGAAGAGAAGCGTGACACTGCTGCTACATATCGGGAGGAAAGCGCACGTGCATGCCCCCACTCGAGACGAGGACTGACTCCCCTGGGGAGACTCCAGAAGTACAGCAAGATCCATGTCAGCACTGGAGAGGAATGCTCAGGTTCCGGCACCGACTCCACACAAGATCTTAGGACCCGGCATCGACAGGAGAGGAATCCCGAGAGGCCCCCGAGCAACTTGCATGCTGACTGGCCTTTCCTGAAGCCACCAGAGCGGGTCCCTGAGGTCCCCATCGTATGTCGAGAGCACCTGCCGCAACTCGAGAAAATCCAGGAGGTTGTCCCCTCCAGGTGAGATGAGGCCCATTTCCGCTGAGGCGTCTCGAGGCTAATCACATCTAACAATTGGAACTTCCAAAGGGTCCTTCACACCCTTGCTGCAACTCAAGAAGTTCCCCGACATACCCGTCTCCACTCGATTGGAAACACGAGAGTCCCGCCCATATCCAGAGGAGTCCCGTTTCCGCCCCCATGCTCGGGAGGAGGGATCCTTTCCCTGCGTGGTCGGGAAAGAATTCCCGACGTTCCCGTCGCATCTCAAGAGGAGGCGCTCTCCACAGGAAAGGCGAGAGGAACTCCAGGGTCGTGCCACCATTCCCAGAGTCCCCCAGATGTCTCAGTCCATTCCAGGGAAACGTGTTTTCCCTGCACAGCCTCGACTTTCAAGCCGAGGATCGACTAACACCACGGTGGCATGTAGGACAGCCCTTTGGGAAACCTCGTGGGAACGCCTCGTGTGAAAGCCTCGTGGGAAAGCCTCGAGGGAAAGCCACAGATCCCTTGATCCACGCGAAGGGAAGCGTAACACCGCTGCTACAGCTCGGGAGGAAAGCGCATGTGCATGCCCCCACTCAAGACGAGGACTGACTCCACTGGAGAGACTCCAGAAGTACCCCAAAATCCATGTCAGCACTGGAGAGGAATGCTCAAGTTCCGGCACCGACTCCACACAAGGGTCTTAGGCCCCAGCATCGACGGGAGAGGAATCCCGAGAGGCCCCCGAGCAACTCGCATGGGGACTGGCCTTTCCTGAGGCCACCAGAGCGGGTCCCTGAGGTCCCCATCGTAAGTCGAGAGCACCTGCCATAAATCGAGAAAATCCAGGAGGTTCTCCCCTCCAGGCGAGATGAGGCCCATTTCCGCTGAGGTGTCTCGAGGCTAAACACATCTAACACCTGGAACTTCCAAAGGGTCCTTCACACCCTTGCTGCAAATCAAGAAGTTCCCCGACATACTCGTCTCCACTCGAGAGGAAGCACGAGAGTCCCGCCCACATCCAGAGGAACCCCGTTTCCCCCTCCTAGCTCGAGAGGAGGGTTCCTTTCCCTGCGTGGTCGGGAAAGAATTCCAGGCGTTTCCGTCGCATCTCAAAAGGAGGTGCTCTCCACAGGAAAGGCCAGAGGACTCCAGGGTCGTGCCACCATTCCGAGTCCCCCAGATGTCTCAGTCCATTCCAGGGAAACCTGTTTTCCCTGCACTGCCTCGACTTTCAAGCCGAGGATCGACTCACACCACGGTGGCACGTGGGACAGCCCTGTGGAAAAGCCTAGTGGGAAAGCCTCGAGGGAAAAGCCACAGATCCCTTGATCCACGCGAAGGGAAAGCCGCGTCACTGCTGCTACAGCTCGGGAGGAAAAGCGCACGTGCATGCCCCCACTCGACACGAGGACTGACTCCCCTGGGGAGACTCCAGAAGTACCCAAGATCCATGTCAGCACTGGGAGAGGAATCCTCAGGTTCCGGCACCCACTCCACAAAAGATCTTAGGCCCGGCATCGACGGGAGAGGAATCCCGAGAGGCCCGCGAGCAACTCGGATGGGGACTGGCCTTTCCTGAGGCCAGCAGAGCGGGTCCCTGAGGTCCCCGTCGTAGGTCGAGAGCACCTGCCGAAACTCGACAAAATCCAGGAGGTTCTCCCCTCCAGGCGAGATGAGGCCCATTTCCGCTGAGGCGTCTCGAGGCTAAACACATCTAACACCTGGAACTTCCAAAGGGTCCTTCACACCCTTGCTGCAACTCAAGAAGTTCCCCGACATACCCGTCTCCACTCGAGAGGAAGCACCAGAGTCCCGCCCACATCCAGAGGAGCCCCGATTCCGCCTCATAGCTGGAGAGGAGGGATCCTTTCCCTGCGTGATCGGGAAAGAATTCCCGGCGTTCCCGTCGCATCTAAAGAGGAGGCACTCCCACAGGAAAGGCGAGAGGAACTCCAGGGTAGTGCGACCATTCCCAGTGTCCCGCAAATGTCTCAGTCCATTGCCAGGGTAAGCTGTTTTCCCTGCACTGCCTCGACTTTCAAACCGAGGATCGACTCACACCACGGTGGCACGTGGAACAGCCCTGTGGGTAAGCCTCTTGGGAAAGCCTCATGGGAAAGCCTCGAGGGAAAGTCGCTGATCCCATGATCCACGCGACGGGAAGCGTGACACTGCTGCTACAGCTCGGGAGGAAAGAGCAGGTGCATGCCCCCACTCGAGACGAGGACTGACTCCCCTGGGGAGACTCCAGAAGTACCCCAATATCGATATCAGCACTGGAGAGCAATCCTCAGGTTTC
>NW_017216494.1:0-13158 GCF_001704415.2 Capra hircus
GGGCCTAAGACCTTGTGTGGAGTCGTGCCGGAACCTGAGGATTCCTCTCCAGTGCTGACATGGATCTTGGGGTACTTCTGCAGTCTCCCCAAGGGAGTCAGTCCTCTCTCGAGTGGGGGCATGCCGTGCGCTTTCCTCCCGAGCTGTAGCAGCAGTGTCACGCTTCCCTTCGCATGGATCAAGGATCTGTGGCTTTCCTCGAGGCTTCCCATGAGAATTTTTCCCACGTGCCTTTCCCACAGGTCTGTCCCACGTGCCACCGTGGTGTGAGTCGATCCTCGGCCGTGAAAGTGGAGGCAGAGCAGGGAAAACAGGTGTCCCTGGAATGGACTGAGACATCTGGGGGACTCTGGGAATGGTGGCACGACCCTGGAGTACCTCTCGCCTTTCCTGTGGAGATCGCCTCCTCTTGAAGATGCGACGGGAACGCCGGAATTCTTTCCCGAACACGCAGGGAAAGGATCCCTCCTCTCGAGCTAGGATGCGTAATCGGGGCTCCTCTGGATGTGGGCGGGACTCTCGTGCTTCCTCTCGAGTGGAGACGGGTATGTCGCGGAACTTCTTGAGTTGCAGCAAGGGTGTGAAGGACCCTTTGGAAGTTCCAAATGTTAGATGTGATTAGCCTCGAGCCCCCTCAGCGGAAATGGGCCTCATCTCGCCTGGAGGGGAGAACCTCCTGGATTTTTTCGAGTTGCAGCAGGTGCTCTCGACTTACGACGGGGACCTCAGGGACCCGCTCTGGTCCTCAGGAAAGGCCAGTCCCATGCGAGTTGTTTGGGGGCATCTCGGAATTCCTCTCCCGTCAATGCTGGCGCCTTATACCTTGTGTGGAGTCGGTGCCGGAACCTGAGGACTCCTCTCCAGTGCTGACATGGATCTTGGGGTACTTCTGGAGTCTCCCCAGGGGAGTCAGGCCTCGTCTCGAGTGGGGGCATGCACGTGCGCTTTCCTCCCTAGCTGGCGCAGCAAGTGTCACGCTTCCCTTTGCGTGGATCAAGGGATCTGTAGCTTTCCCTCGAGGCTTTCCCACAGGGCTGTCCAACGGGCCACCATGGTGTGAGTCGATCCTCGGCTTAAATCTAGGCAGTGCAGGGAAAACAGGTTTCCCTGAATGGACTGAGACATCTGGGGGACTCTGGGAATGGTGGCACGACCCTGGAGTTCTCTTGCCTTTCCTGTGGAGAGCGCCTCCTCTTGAGAAGCGACGGCAATGCCGGGAATTCTTTCCCGAACAGGCAGGGAAAGGATCCCTCCTCTCGAGCTAGGAGGCGGAATCGGGGCTCCTCTGGATGTGGGCGGGACTCTCGTTCTTCCTCTCGAGTGGAGACGGGGTATGTCGGGGAACTTCTTGAGTTGTCAGCAAGGGTGTGAAGGACACTTTCGAAAGTTCCAGAGGTTAGATGTTTTTAGCCTCGAGCCCCTCAGCGGAAATGGGCCTCATCTCGCCTGGAGGGGAGAATCTCCTGGATTTTCTCGAGTTGCGGCAGGTGGTCTCGACTTACGACGGGGACCTCAGGGACCCGCTCTGGTGGCCTCAGGAAAGGCCAGTCCCATGCGAGTTGCTCGGGGGCCTCTCGGGATTCCTCTCCCGTCGATGCCGGGGCCTAAGACCTTGTGTGGGAGTCGGTGCCGGAACCTGAGGATTCCTCTCCAGTGCTGACATGGATCTTGGGGTAGTTCTGCAGTCTCCCCAGGGGAGTCAGTCCTCCTCTCGAGTTGGGGGCATGCACCTGTGGCTTTCCTCCCGAGCTGTAGCAGCAGTGTCACGCTTCCCTTCGCGTGGATCAAGGGATCTGTGTCTTTCCCTCGAGGCTTTCCCATGAGGATTTCCCACGAGGCTTTCCCACAGGGCTGTCCCACGTGCCACCGTGGGGTATGTCGATCGTGAGCTTGAAAGTCGCGGCAGTGCAGGGAAAACAGTTTTCCCTGGAATGGACTGAGACATCTGGTGGACTCTGGGAATGTGGCACGACCATGGAGTTCCTCTCGCCTTTCCTGTGGAGAGCACCTCCTCTTGAGATGCGACGGGAACGCCGGATTTCTTTCCCTACCACGCAGCGAAATGATCCCTCCTCTCGAGCTAGGAGGCGGAAACAGGGCTCCTTTGGATGTGGGCGGGACTCTCGTGCTTCCTCTCGAGTGGAGACGGGTATGTCGGGGAACTTCTTGAGTTGCAGCAAGGGTGTGAAGGATCCTTTGGAAGTTCCAGAGGTTAGGTGTGATTAGCCTCGAGGCGCCTTAGCGGAAATGGGCCTCATCTCGCCTGGAGGGGAGAACCTCCTGGATTTTCTCGAGTTGCGGCAGGTGCTCTCGACTTACGATGGGGACCTCAGGGACCCGCTCTGATTTCCTCAGGAAAGGCCAGTCCCCATGCAAGTTGTTTGGGGGCATCTCGGAATTCCTCTCCCGTCAATGCCGGCGCCTTATACCTTGTGTGGAGTCGGTGCTGGAACCTGAGAATAACTCTCCAGTGCTTACATGGTTCTTGGGGTACTTCTGGAGTCTCCCAGGTGAGTCAGTCCTCATCTCTAGTGGGGGCATTCATGTGCACTTTCCTCCAGAGCTGTAGCAGCAGTGTCACGCTTCCCTTCGCCAGGATCCAGGGATCTCTGGCTTTATCTGGAGGCTTTCCCACGATGCTTTTTCATGAGGATTTCCCACAGGGCTGTCCGACGTGCCACCGTGGTGTGAGTCGTTCCTCGGATTGAAAGTCGAGGCAGTGCAGGGAAAACAGGTTTCCCTGGAATGGACTGAGACATCTGGGGGACTCTGGGAATGGTGGCACCACCCTGGAGTTCCTCTCGCCTTTCCTGTGGAGAGCACCTCCCCTTGAGATGTGACGGAAACGCCGGGAATTCTTTCCCGACCACGCAGGGAAAGGATCCCTCCTCTCGAGCTAGGAGGCGGAAACGGGGCTCCTCTGGGTGTGGGCAGGACTCTCGTGCTTCCTCTCGAGTGGAGACTGGTATGTCGGGGATCTTCTTGAATTGCATCAAGTGTGTGAAGGACCCTTTGGAAGTTCCAGAGCTTAGGTGTGATAAGATTCGAGACTCCTCAGCGGAAATCGGCCTCATCTCGCCTGGAGGGGAGAACCTCCTGGATTTTCTCGAGTTGCGGCAGGTGCTCTCGACTTACGACGGGTACCTCAGGGACCCGCTCTGGTGGCCTCAGGAAAGGCCAGTCCCCATGGAGTTGCTCGGGGGCCTCTCGGTATTCTTCTCCCGTCGATGCCGGGGCCTAAGATCTTTTGTGGATTCGGTGCCAGAACCTGAGGATTCCTCTCCAGTGCTGACATGGATCTTGGGGTACTTCTGGAATCTCCCCAGGGGAGTCA
Organism: Capra hircus; assembly: GCF_001704415.2. Lineage (NCBI taxonomy): Eukaryota > Metazoa > Chordata > Mammalia > Artiodactyla > Bovidae > Capra > Capra hircus. Next base: position 3,335 of record NW_017216494.1, read on the forward strand.
GTCCTCGTCTCGAGTGGGGCATGCACGTACGCTTTCCTCCCGAGCTGTAGCAGCAGTGTCACGCTTCCCTTCGCGATGAACAAGGGATCTGTGGCATTCCCTCAAGTCTTTCCCACGAGGCTTTCCCACGAGGCTTTCCCGCAGGGCTGTCCCACGTGCCACCGTGGTGTGAGACGATCATCGGCTTGAAAGTCAAGGCAGTCCAGGGAAACAGGTTTCCCTGGAATGGACTGAGACATCTGGGGGACTCTGGGAATGGTGACGTGACCTGGAGTTCCTTTCGCCTTTCCTGTGGAGAGTGCCTCCTCTTGAGATGCGACGGGAACGCCGGGAATTCTTTCCCGACCACGCAGGGAAAGGATCCCTCCTCTCGAGCTAGGAAGCGGAAAAGGCGCTCCTAAGGATGAGGGCGGCACTCTCGTGCTTCCTCTCGAGTGAAGACGGGTATGTCGGGGAACTTCTTGAGTTGCAGCAAAGGTGTGAAGGACCCTTTGAAAGTTCCAGAGTTTAGGTGTGATAAGCCTCGAGACTCCTCAGCGGAAATGGGCCTCATCTCGCCTGGAGGGGAGAACCTCCTGGATTTTCTCGAGTTGCCGCAGGTGCTCTCGGATTCCGACGGGGACCTCAGGGACACGCTCTAGTGCCCTCAGGAAAGGCCCGTCCCCATGCGAGTTGCTCGTGGGCCTCCAGCGATTCCTCTCCCGTCTATGCCGGGGCCTGAGACATTGTGTGGAGTCGGTGCCGGAACCTGAGGATTCCTCTCCAGTTCTGACATGGATCTTGGGGTACTTCTGGAGTCTCCCAGGGGAGTCAGTCCTCGTCGCGAGTGTGGCGTGCACGTGTACTTTCCTCCCGAGCTTTAGCAGCAGTGTCACGCTTCCCTTTGCGTGGATCCAGGGATCTGTGGCTTCTCTCAGTAGGCTTTCCCACGAGGCTTTCCCACTAGGCTTTTCACAGGGCTCTCCCACGTGCCACCGAGTTCTGAGTCGATCCTCGGCTTGAAAGTCGAGGCATTGCGGGGAAAACAGGTTTCCCTGGAATCGACTGAGACATCTGGGGGCTCTGGGAATGGTGGCACGACCCTGAGTTCCTCTCGCCTTTCCTTTGGAGAGCGCCTCTTCTTGAGATGGGATGGGAACGCCGGAAATTCTTTCCCGACCACGAACGGAAAGGATCCCTCCTCTCGAGCTATGAGGCTGAAACGGGGCTCTTCTGGTTGTGGGCGGGACTCTCGTGCTTCCTTTCGAGTGGAAACGGGTATGTCGGGGAACTTCTTGAGTTGCAGCAATGGTGTGAAGGGCCCTTTGGAAGTTCCAGAGGTTAGGTGTGATTAGCCTCGAGATGCCTCAGCGCAAATGGGTCTCATCTCGCCTGGAGGGGAGAACCTCCTGGATTTTTTCGAGTTGCGCCAGGTGCTCTCGACTTACGACGGGGACCTCAGGGACCCGCTTTGGTGGCCTCAGGAAAGGCCACTCCCCATGCGAGTTGCTCGGGAGCCTCTCGTGATGTCTCTCCCTCTCCAATGCTGTCTTGGATCTTGACTGGCCTTTCCTGAGGCCACCAGAGCGGGTCCCTGCGGTCCCCATTGTAAGTCGAGAGCACCTGCCGCAACTGGAGAAAATCAAGGATGTTCTCCCCTCCAGGCAAAATGAAGCCTATTTCCGCTGACACATCTCAAGGCTAAGCACACTTAAACTCTGGAACTTCCAAAGGGTCCTTCACACCCTTGCTGCAAATCAAGAAGTTCCCCGACATACCCGTCTGCACTTAAGAGGAAGCACGATAGTTCCGCCCACATCCAGAGGAGCCCCGTTTCCGCCTCATAGCTCGAGAGGAGGGATCCTTTCCCTTCGAGGTCGGGAAAAAATTCCCGGCGTTCTCGTCGCATCTCAAGAGGAGGCTCTCTCCACAGGAAAGGCGAGAGGAACTCCAGGGACATGCCACCATTCTCCGAGTCCCCCAGATGTCTCAGTCCATTCCAGGGAAACCTGTTTCCCCGCACTGACTCGACTTTCAAGCCGAAGATCGACTCACACCACTGTGGCACGTGGGACAGCCCTGTGGCAAAGCCTCGTGGGAAAGCCTCGTGGGAAAGCCTCGAGGGAAAGCCACAGATACCTTGATCCACGAGATGGGAAGCGCGACACTGCTGCTACCGCTCGGGATTAAAGCGCACGTGCATGACCCCACTCGAGCCGAGAACTGACGCAAGCTTGGGAGACTCCAGAAGTACGCCAAGATCCATGTCAGCACTGGAGAGGAATCCTCAGGTTCCGGTCCCGACTCCACACAAGGTCTTAGGCCCCGGCATCGACGGGAGAGGAATCCTGAGAGGCCCCTAGCACCTCGCATGGGGACTGGCCTTTCCTGAGGTCACCAGAGCGGGTCCCTGATGTCTCCGTCGTAACTCGAGAGCACCTGCCGCAACTCGAGAAAATCCAGGAGGTTCTCCCCTGCAGGCGAGATGAGGCCCGTTTCCACTGAGGTGTCTCGAGGCTAATCACACGTGAACTCTGGAACTTCAAAAGAGTCTTTCACAGTCATGCTGTAACTCAAGAAGTTCCCCGACATACCTGTCTCCACTCAAGGGGAAACACGAGGGTCCCGGCCACATCCAGAGGAGCTCCGTTTCCGGCTCGTAGCTCGAGATGAGGGATCCTTTCCCTACATGATCGGGAAAGAATTCCCGGCATTCCCATCGCATCTCAAGAGGAGGTGCTCTCCAAAGGAAAGGGGAGAGGAACTGCAGGGTCGTGCCACCATTCCAAGACTCCCCCAGATGTCTCAGTCCATTCCACAGGAACCTGTTTTCCCTGCACTGCCTCGGCTTTCACGCCGAGGATCGACTCACACCACCGAGACACGTGGGACAGCCCTGTGGGAGAGCCTCGAGGGAAAGACTCGAGGGAAAGTCACAGATCCCTTGGTCCACGCAAGCAGAAGCATGACACTGCTGCTACAGCATGGGAGGAAAGGGCACACTCATGCCCCCACTCGAGACGAGGCCTGAATCCCCTGGGGAGACTCCAGAGGTACCCCAAGATCCATGTCAGCACTGGAAAGGAATCCTCAGGTTCCGGCACCGACTGCACACAAGGTCTTAGGCCCCGACATCGAAGGGAGAGGAATCCCGAGAGGCCCCCGAGAAACTCGCATGGGGACTGGCCTTTCCTGAGGCCACCAGAGCGGGTCCCTGAGGTCCCCGTCGTAAGTCGAGAGCACCTGCTGCAACTCGAGAAAATCCAGGAGGTTCTCCCCTCCAGGCCAGATGAGGCCCATTTCCGCTGAGGTGTTTCGAGGCTAATCACACCTAACCTCTGGAAATTCCAAAGGGTACTTCACACCCTTGCTGCAACTCAAGAAGTTCCCCGACATACCCGGCTCCACTTGAGAGGAAGCACGAGAGTCCTGGCCACATCCAGAGGAGCCCCGTTTCCGCCTCCTAGCTCGAGAGGAGGGATCCTTTCCCTGCGTGGTCGGGAAAGAATTCCCGGCGTTCCCGTCGCATCTCAAGAGCAGGCGCTCTCCACAGGAAAGGCGAGAGGAACTCCAGGGTCGTGCCACCATTCCCAGAGACAACCAGATGTCTCCATCCATTCCAGGGAAACCTGATTTCCCTGCACTGCCTCGACTTTCAAGCCAAGGATCGACTCACACCACGGTGGCACGTGGGACACCCTGTGGGAAAGCCTCGTTAGAAAGCCTCGTGGGAAAGCCTCGTGGGAAAGCCTCGAGGGAAAGCCACAGATCCCTTGATCCACGCGAAGGGCAGCGTGACACTGCTGCTACAGCTCGGGAGGAAAGCGCACGTGCATGCCCCCACTCGAGACGAGGACTGACTCCCCTGGGGAGACTCCAGAAGTACCCCAAGATCCATGTCAGCACTGGAGAGGAATCCTCAGGTTCCGGCAGCGACTCCACACAAGGTCTTAGGCCGCGGCATCGATGGGAGAGGAATCCCGAGAGGCCCCCGAGCAACTCGCATGGGGACTGGCCTTTCCTGAGGCCACCAGAGCGGGTCCCTGAGGTCCCCGTCGTAAGTCGAGAGCACCTGCCGCAACTCGAGAAAATCCAAGAGGTTCTCCCCTCCAGGCGAGACGAGGCCCATTTCCACTGTGGCGTCTCCAGGCTAATCACATCTAACATCTGGAACTTCCAAAGGGTCCTTTACAACCATGTTGCAACTCAAGCAGTTCCCCGACATACCTGTCTCGACTCGATAGGAAGCACGAGAGTCCCGTCCACATCCAGAGGAGCCCCGTTTCCGCCTCCTAGCTCGAGAGGAAGGATCCTTTCCCTGCATGGTCGGGAAAGAATTCCCGGCGTTTCCGTCACTTCTCAAGAGGAGGCGCTCTCCACAGGAAAGGCGAGAGAAACTCCAGGGTCGGGCCACCATTCCCAGAGTCCCCCAGATGTCTCATTCCATTCCAGGGAAACCAGCATTCCCTGCATTGCCTCGACTTTCAAGCCGAGGATCGACTCACATCACGGTGGCACGTGGTACAGCCCTGTGGGAAAGCCTCATGGGAAAGCCTCGTGGGAAAGCCTCGAGGGAAAGCCCCTTATCTCTTGATCCATGCGAAGGCAAGCACGACACTGCTGCTTCAGCTCGGGAGGAAAGCGCACGTGCGTGCCCCCACTCGAGACGAGGACTGACTCTCCTGAGGAGACTCCAGACGTACCCCAAGATCCATGTCAGCACTGGAAAGGAATGCTGAGATTCCAGCACCTACTCCACACAAGGTCTTAGGCCACGGCATTGACGGGAGAGGAATCCCAAGAGGCCCCGAGCAACTCGCATGGCGACTGGCCTTTCCTGAGACCACAAGAGCGGGTTCCTGAGGTCCCCATCGTAAGTTGAGAGCACCTGCCGCAACTCGAGAAAATCCAGGAGGTTCCCCCTCCAGGCGAGATGAGGCCCATTTCCGCTGAGGCGTCTCGAGGCTAATCACACCTAACTTCTGGAACTTCCAAAGGGTCCTTCACACTCTTGCTGCAACTCAAGAAGTTCCGTGACATGCCCGTCTCCACTCGAGAGGAACCACGAGAGTCCCGCCCTCATCCAGAGGAGCCCCGTTTCCGCCTCCTAGCTCGAGAGGAGGGATCCTTTCCCTGCATGGTCGGGAAAGAATTCCCAGCGTTTCCGTCGCATCTCAAGAGGAGGCGCTCTCCACAGGAAAGGCGAGAGGAACTCCAGGGTCGTGCCACCATTCCCAGAGTCCCCCAGATGTCTCAGTCCATTCCAGGGAAACCTGTTTTCCCTGCACTGCCTCGACTTTCAAGCCGAGGATTGACTCACACCATGGTGGCACGTGGGACAGCCCTGTGGGAAAGCCTCCTGGGCAAGCCTTGAGGGAAAGGCACAGATGCCTTGATCCACGCGAAGGGAAGCGTGACACTGCTGCTACAACTCGAGAGGAAATCGCACGTGCATGCCCCAATACGAGACGAGGACTGACTCCCCTGGGGAGACTCCAGAAATACCCTAAGATCCATGTCAGCACCGGAAGAGGAAACCTCAGGTTCCGGCACCGACTCCACACAAGGTCTTAGGCCCCGGCATCGACAGGAGAGGAATCCCGAGATGCCGTCGACCAATTCGCTGGGGACTGGCCTTGCCTGAGGCCACCAGAGCGGGTCCCTGAGGTCACCATCATAAGTCGAGAGCACCTGCCGCAACTCGAGAAAATCCAGGAGGTTCTCCCCTCCAGGAGAGATTAGGCCCATTTCCGCAGCAGCGTCTCGAGGCTAATCACACCTAACCTCTGGAACTTCCAAAGGGTCCTTCACACCCTTGCTGCAATTCAAGAAGTTCCTCGACATACCCGTCTCCACTCGAGAGGAAGCACGAGAGTCCCACCCACATCCAGAGGAGCCCAGTTTCCACCTCCTAGCTCGAAAGGAGGGATCCTTTCCCTGCGTGGTCGGGAAAGAATTCCCTGCGTTCCCGTAGCATCTCAAAAAGAGGAGCTCTCCACAGGAAAGGCGAGAGGAACTCCAGGGTCCGGCCACCATTCCCAGAGTCCCCCAGATGTCTCAGTCCATTCCAGGGAAAACTGTTTTCCCTGCACTGCCTCGACTTTCAAGCCGAGGATAGACTCACACCATGGTGGCACGTGGGAGAGGCCTGTGAGAAGGATTCATTGGTAAGCCTCGTGGGAAAGCCTCGAGGGAAAGCCACAGATCCCTTGTTCCACGCGAAGGGAAGCGTGACAATGCTGCTAGAGCTCGGGAGGAAAGCGCACGTGCATACCCAAACTCGAGACCAGGACTGACTCCCCTGGGGAGACTCCAGAAGTACCCCAAGATCCATGTCAGCACTGGAGAGGAATCCTCAGGTTCCAGCACCGACTCCACACAAGGTCTTAGGCCCCAGCATCGTCGGGAGAGGAATCCCGAGAGGCCCCCGAGCAACTCGCATGGGGACTGGCCTTTCCTAAGGCCAACAGAGCGGGTCCCTATTGTGCCCTTTGTAAGTTGAGAGCACCTGCCGCAACTCGAGAAAATCCAGGAGGTTCTCACCTCCAGGCGTGATGAGGCCCATTTCCGCTGAGGCGTCTCGAGGCTAATCACACATAACCTCTGAAACTTCCAAAGGGTCCTTCACACCCCTGCTGCAACTTAAGAAGTTCCCAGATAAACCCATCTCCACTCGAGAGGAAGCACGAGAGTCCCGCCCACATCCAGAGGAGCCCCGTTTCCGCCTCCTAGCTCGAGAGAAGGGATCCGTTCCCTGCGTGGTCGGGAAAGAATTCCCGGCGTTCCCGTCGCATCTCAAAAAGAGGCGCTCTCCACAGGAAAGGCGATAGGAACTCCAGGGTGGTGCCACCATTCCCAGAGTGCCCCAGATATCTCAGTCCATTCCAGGGAAACCTGTTTTCCCTGCACTGCCTCAACTTTCAAGCCGAGGATCGACTCACACCACGGTGACACGTGGGACAGCCCTGTGGGAAAGCCTCGTGTGAAAGCCTCATGGGAAAGCCCCGAGGGAAAGCCACTGATCCCTTGATCCTCGGGAAGGGAAGCGTGACACTGCTGCTGCAATTCGGGAGGAAAGCACACGTGCATGCCCCTACTTGAGACGAGGACTGACTCCCCTGGGGAGACTCCGGAGGTACCCCAAGATCCATGTCAGCACTGGAGAGTAATCCTCACGTTCCGCCTCCGACTCCACACAAGGTCTTAAGCCCCGGCATGAACGGCAGAGAAATCCCGAGAGGCCCCCGAGCAACTCGCATGGGGACTGGCCTTTCCTGAGGCCACCAGAGCGGGTCCCTGAGGTCTCCGTCGTAAGACGAGAGGACCTGCCGCAACTAGAAACAATCCAGGAGGTTGTCCCCTCCAGGCGAGATGAGGCCCATTTCCGCTGAGGCGTCTCGAGGCTAATCACACCTAACCTCTGGAACTTCCAAAGGGTCCTTCACACCCTTGCTGCAACTCAAGAAGTTCCCCGACATTCCCGTCTCTACTCCAGAGTAAGCACGAGAGCCCGCCCACATCCAGAGGAGCCCCGTTTCCGCCTCCTAGCTCGAGAGGAGGGATCCTTTCCCTGCGTGGTCGGGAAAGAATTCCCGGCATTCCCGTCGCATCTCAAGAGGAGGCGCTCTCCACTGGAAGGCGAGAGGAACTCCCGGGTCTTGCCACCATTCCGAGAGTCTCGCAGATGTCTAAGTCCATTCCAGGGAAATCTGTTTTCCCTCGATTGCCGCGACTTTCAAGCCGAGGATCGACTCACACCACGGTGGCACGTGGGACAGCCCTGTGAGAAAGCCTCGTGGGAAAGCCTCCAGGGAAAGCCACAGATCCCTTGATCCACACGACGGGAAGCGAGACCCTGCTGCTACAGCTCGGGAGGAAAGCACACGTGCGTGCCCTCACTTGAGAGGAGGATTGACTCTCCAGGGGAGACTCCAGAAGAACCCCAATATCCATGTCAGCACTGCAGAGGAAACCTCAGGTTCCGGCCCCGAACCACACAAGTTGTTCGGCCCCGGGCATCAACAGGAGAGTTATCAAGAGAAGCCCCCCAGCATCTGGCATGGGGACTGGCCTTAGATGAAGCCACCAGAGCGGGTCCCTGACGTCCCCGGTCGTTAAGTCGGGAGCACCTGCCGCAACTCGAGAAAATCCAGGAGGTTCTCCCCTCCAGGCGAGATGAGGCCCATTTCCAATGAGGTGTCTCGAGGCTAATTACATCTAATCTCTGGAACTTCCAAAGGGTCCTTCACACCCTTGCTGCAACTCAAGAAGTTCCCCGACATTCCCATCTCCACTCGAGAGGAAACACGAGGGTCCTGCCCACATCCAGAGTAGCCCCGTTTCATCCTCCTAGCTAGAGATGAGGGATCCTTTCCCTGCTTGGTCGGGAAAGAACTTCCGGCATTCCCGTCGCATCTCAGGTGGAGGCGCTCTCCACAGGAAGGGAGAGAGGAACTCCATGGTCGTGACACCATTTCAAGCGTCCCCAGATGTCTCAGTCCATTCCAGAGGATCTTGTTTTTACAGAGTGCCTAAACTTTCATGCCGAGGATCGCCTCACACCACGGTGGCACGGGGGACAGCCCTGTGGGAAAGCCTCGTGGGAAAGCCTCTAGGAAAAGCCTAGAGGAAAAGCCACAGATCCATTGATCCACGCGACGGGAAGCATGACACTGCTGCTACAGCTCGGGAGGAAGGGGCATGCGCATGCCCCCACTCGAGACGAGGACTGATTCCCCTTGGGAGACTTCAGAAGTATCCCAAAAACATGTCAGCACTGGAGAGGAATACTCAGGTTCTGGCCCCCACTCCACACAAGGTCTTGGGCCCCGGCATCTACCGGTGAGGAATCCCGAGAGGCCCTCCTAGCAACTCACATGGGAACTGGTCTTTCCTAAGGCCAACAGAACGGGTCCCTGAGGTCCCCGTCGTAAGTCGAGAGCACCTGCCACAACTCGAGAAAATGAAGGAGATTCTCCCCTTCAGGCGAGATGAAGCCCATTTCCATTGAGACGTCTCGAGGCTAATCACACCTAACCTCTGGAACTTCCAAAGGGTCCTTCACACCATAGCTGGCAACTCAAGAAGTTCCACGAGAGACCCGTCGCCACTCCATAGGAATCACCAGGGTACCACCCACATCCAGAGGAGCCCCAATTCCCCCTCCTAGCTCAATGTGAGGGATCCTTTCCCTGATTGGCCGGGAAAGAATTCCTGTCGTACCTGTCGCATCTCAAGAGGAGGCACGCTCCACAAGAAAGGTGAGAGGAACTCCAGGGTCGTTCCACCCATTCCAAGAGTCCCCCAGATGTCTCAGTCCTTTCCAGAGGAACTTGTTTACCCTGCACTGCCTCGACGTTCACGGGGAGGACCGACACACACGATGGTGGCACGTGGGACAGCCCTGTGGGAAAGCCTCGTGGGAAAGCCTCGAGGGAAAACAAGAAACCCCTTGATCAACCCAACGGGAAAATTGACTCTGCTCCTAATGCTCGGAGAAAAGCCGCACGTGCATGCCCCCATTGGAGACGAAGATGACTCCCCTGTGGAGACTCCAGTAGTACCCCAAGATCCATGTTAGCACTGGAGAGGAAACCTCAGGTTCGGGCAGCCGACTCCAAACAAGGTCTTAGGCCCCGTCATCGACCGGAGAGGAATCCCGAGAGGCCCCTTAGCAACTCGCAAGTAGACTGGCATTTCCTGAGTGGACCAGAGCGGGTTACATAAGTCCCCGTCGTAACTGGAGAGCACCTGCTGAACTCGAGAAAATCCAGGAGGTTCTCCATGCAGGCGAGATGAGGCCCATTTCCGCTGAGGCGTCTCGAGTCTAATCACACCTAACCTCT
>NW_017216495.1:0-13158 GCF_001704415.2 Capra hircus
CCCACATCCAGAGGAGCCTGGTTTCCACCTCGTAGCTTGAGATTAGGGATTCTTTTCCTGCTTCGTCTGGAAAGATTTCCCGGCTTTCCCGTCGCATCTCAAGAAGAGGCGCTCTCATAGGAAAGGCGAGAGAAACCCCAGTGTCGTGCCACAATTCCAAGGGACCCCATATGTCTCAGTCCATTCCAGAGGAACTTGTTTTCCCTGCACTGCCTCTTCTTCACGCCGAGGATCCTCTCACTCCACCATGGCATGTCCCACGTGGGACAGCCCTGTGGGAAAGCCTCGTCGGAAAGCCTCGAGGGAAAGCCACAGATCCCTTGATCCCCGCGACGGGAAGTGTGACACTGCTGCTACAGTTCGTGAGGAAAGCTCACGTGCATGCCCCCACAGAGATGAGCACTGACTCCCCAGGAGAGACTCCAGAAGTACCCCAAGATCCATGTCAGCACTGGAGAGGAATCCTCAGGTTCCAGCCCGACTCCACACAAGGTCTTAGGCCCCGACATCGACGGGAGAGGAATCCCGAAAGGCCCCCTTGCAACTCCATGGGCACTGGCCTTTCCTGAGGCCACCAGAGCGGGTCCCTGTGGTCCCCGTCGTAACTCGAGAGACCCTGCCCAACTCTAGAAAATCCAGGAGGTTCTCCGCTCCAGGCGAGATGAGGCCCATTTCCTCTGAGGCGTCTGGAGTCTCATCACACCTAAACTCTGGAAATTCAAAAGGGTCCTTGCTGCAACTCAAGAAGTTCCCCGACATACCCGTCTCCACTCGAGAGGAAGCACGAGGGTCCCGCCACATCCAGAGGAACCCCGTTTCCGCCTGGTAGCTCGAGATGAGGGATCCTATCCTTCTTAGTCAAGAAAGATTTTTCAGCGTTCCCGTGGCCTCTCAAGAGCAAGGGCTCTCAATAGGAAAGGCGAGAGGAACTCCAGGGTCGTGCCACCATTCCAAGAGTCCCCAGATATCTCAGTCCATTTCAGAGGAACCTGTTTTCCCCCGCAATGCCTCGACTTTCACGCCGAGGATCCACTCACACCATGGTGGCACGTGGACAGCCCTTGGGAAAGCCTCGTGGGAAAGCCACAGATCCCTTGATCCCGCGAAGGGAAGCGTGACACATCTGCTACACTGTCCCTGAGGTCACGGTCGTATGTTGAGAGCACCTGCCGCAACTCGAGAAAATCCAGGAGGTTCTCTGCTCCAGTCGAGATGAGGCCCATTTTCTCTGCGGCGTCTCGAGAGTAATCACACCTAAACTCTGGAACTTCCAAAGGGTCCTACACACCCTTGCTACAACTCAGGAGGTTCCCCGATATACCCGTCTCCACTCCAGAGGAAGCACGAGGGTCCGGCCTCCTCCAGAGGAGCTCCGTTTCCGCCTCCAATCTCGAGATGAGGGATCCTTCCCTGCTTCCTCGGAAAGAATTCCCAACGTTTCCGACGCATCTCAAGAGGAGGCGCGCTGCACAGGAAAGGCGAGAGGAACTCATGGGTCGTGCCACCATTCCAAGTGCCCCCAGATGTCTCCGTCCATTCCAGAGGATCCTGTTTTCCCTGCACTGCTTCGACTTTCATGCCGAGGATCGGCTCACCCCACGGTGGCACGTGGGAGAGCCCTGTGGGAAAGCCTCGTGGGACAGCCTCGAGGGAAAGCCACAGATCCCTTGATCCACGCGACGGGAAGCGTGACACTGCTGCTACAGCTCGGGAGGAAAGCGCACGTGCATGCCCCCACTCGAGACGAGGACTGACTCCCCTGGGGAGACTCCAGAAGTACCCAAGATGCATGTCAGCCCTGGAGAGGAATCCTCAGGTTCCGGCCCCGACTCCACACAAGGTCTTAGGCCCTGGCATCGACGGAGAGGAACAGCGACAGGCCCTCTAGCAACTCGCATGGGGACTGGCCTTTCCTGAGGTCACCAGAGCGGGTCCATGAGGTCCCCGTCGTAAGTCAGAGCACCTGCCGCAACTCGGTAAAATCCAGGAGGTTCTCCCCTGCAGGCGAGATGAGGCCCGTTTCCACTGAGGTGTCTCGAGGCTAATCACACTTGACCTCTGGAACTTCCAAAGAGTTTTTCACACGCCATGCTGCAACTCAAGAAGTTCCCCGACATACCCGTCTCCACTCAAGAGGAAGCACGGAGGGTCCCGGCCACATCCAGAGGAGCTCCGTTTCCGGCTCTTAGCTCGAGAGGACGGATCCTTTCCCTGCTTGGTCGGGAAAGAATTCCCGGCATTCCCATCGCATCTCAAGAGGAGGCGCTCTCCAAAGGAAAGGGGAGAGGAACTGCAGGGTCGTGCCACCATTCCAAGACTCCCCCAGATATCTCAGTCTCGTTCCACAGGAACCTGTTTTCCCTGCACTGCCTCGGCTTTCACGCCGAGGATCGACTCACACCACCGTGGCACGTGGGACAGCCCTGTGGGAAAGCCTCGTGGGAAAGACTCGAGGGAAAGCCACAGATCCCTTGTCCACGCAAGGGGAAGCGTGACACTGCTGCTACAGCATGTGAGGAAAGGGCACGCTCATGCCCCCACTCGAGACGAGGCCTGATTCCTTTGTGGAGACTCCAGAAGTACCCCAAAATCCATGTCAGCACTGGAGAGGAATCCTCAGCTTCCGGCCCCGACTCCACACAAGGTCTTAGGCCCCAGCATCGACGGGAGAGGAATCACGAGAGGCCCCCTAGCAACACGCATGATAACTGGCCTTTCCTGCGGTCGCCAGAGCGGGTCCCTGAATCCCCGTCGTAACTCGAGAGCACCTGCTGAAACTCCGGGAATATCCAGGAGCCTCTCCATTCCAGGCGACATGAGGCTCATTTCCGCTGAGGCATCTCGAGACTAAACCACACCTAACCTCTGGAACTTCCAAAGGGTCCTTCACACCCTTGCTGCAACTCAAGAAGTTCCCCCACATACCCGTCTCCACTCGAGAGGAAACACGAGAGTCCCACCCACATACAGAGGAGCCCTGTTTCTACCTCCTAGCTCGAGAGGAGGGATCCTTTCCCTGCGTGGTCGGGAAAGAATTCCCGGCATTCCCGTCCCATCTCAAGAGGAGGCGCTCTCCACACGAAAGACGAGAGGAACTCCAGGGTCGTGCCACCATTCCCAGAGTCCCCCATGTGTCTCAGTCCATTCCAGGGAAAACTGTTTTCCCTGCACTGCCTCGACTTTCAAGGCCGAGGATCGATCATACCACTGGTAGCACGTGGGACAGCCCTGTGGGAAAGCCTCGTGGGCAAGCCTCGAGGGAAAGCCACAGATCCCGTTGATCCACGCGAAGGGAAGCGTGACACTGCTGCTACAGCTGGAGAGGAAATCGCACGTGAATGCCCCAATTCGAGACGAAGACTGACTCCCCTGGGGAGACTCCAGAAGTACCCCAAGATCCATGTCAGCACTGGAGAGGAATCCTCAGATTCCGGCACCAACTCCACAGAAGGTCTTATGCCGGGGTCCAGCCCCGGTGGATCCAGGGAATTCGAAGTGTGGACGGCGTTGGCGTGGAAAGACTTGTTTATTTATTAATGTAAGATTAGATTAGGAAACTATAGTGTAGTAAGAAGATTAAGTGGAGGAAGAGGGCTGAATAGCTTGGTTTACGCGGAAGGCCAATAAAATTCCAGACAAGGAATTTGCACCACCTACGTTGGGCCACCGGCGCCCGCTTGAATATCTAAGGGTGCCTCGCCTTAAGCTCCCTTTCGTGCGGGTCTTAACAGCCAGGGCAAGTAAGTAGACCTGGCGAGCCTCCGCACTCCAGGTGGAGATTCAGCCTGAAGTTAAAGTAAAGAGCAGAGAGAAGGAAAGGTAGAGAAGAAGAAAGAGAGAGAAAGACACGGGGTGAGCCAGAGTCCCACGAAACCAGGCTGAGAGACTAGTTCGAGAAGCTGGTCCGAGAAACTGGCCCCCGGCCCCTGGCCTCCTCCTTTATTGTTCAGAAGGCCTTTTATACTTTTGATAAAACTTGGAGATCAATGGATAACACAAAATTATGTAGCGTTCACAACCCAGATTCTTTCTGTATATCATTTTGTATACAAAAGGTCTCAGGTGATTTACATTATCTTCTGGCCAAGAGGCTTGTTAACACTTTTTGGCTCTCTTCCTTAATGAATGTTAATTTTGCTTCCCCTGAAGTGTTTTTCTTTAATCTGTATCTCCTTAAAGCATTAAAGTTACATCTCTATAGAACAAAGGTGCAGTGGGTTATAACACAGAAGGTACTTAACTCAAAGATCTAATGTTGCTAATACCAGGTCTACTACTTGTTTTTCTATATACCAACAATATCTAAAAATAAAGGATATGAAAATTTTGCAGCAAGCATTGACCCAAAAAATGAAACTTTTAATCAGTCCTATTCTAAAGATTTTGACTCCTCGAAAGCTCCTGCATTCCTAGGATGTTTTAAGCTTCCTGTGCCTCCTGCGGTCAGGAGGCCTCAAACAATCACAAGCGCAGCTGTACGAGTCCTACAGGCAGGCTAGAAAGCCATCTGAGGGTTTTTGGATTGAAACACTCTTTCAAATGCAGAAGACTAACGCGCTGAATTGACTTTTTCCAGAAAAGGTCAGAAGAGTGAAAAAAGCAGAGCACAAAAACCGGCAGATTTTTGTTGGGGTACATGCTTAAAAATTTCCAGAGGGGTCCCTGAAGTCTGAGCACGCCTTGCGTATGTCAGCTTCCTACCTCATAACCTTGTCACGGGCGGGCTTCCTCACACTGGCTCCCGGCAGTCTTAGGTCCCGGCATCGACGGGAGAGGAATCCCGAGAGGCCCCCGAGCAACTCGCATGGGGACTGGCCTTTCCTGAGGCCACCAGAGCGGGTCCCTGAGGTCCCCGTCGTAAGTTGAGAGCACCTGCCGCAACTCGAGAAAATCCAGGAGGTTCTCCCCTCCAGGCGAGATGAGGCCCATTTCAGCTGAGGCGTCCTCGAAGCTAATCAAACCTAACCTCTTGAACTTCCAAAGGGTCCTTCACACCCTTGCTGCAACTCAAGAAGTTCCGCGACATACCCGTCTCCATTCGAGAGGAAGCACGAGAGTCCCCCCTCATCCAGAGGAGCCCCGTTTCCGCCTCCTAGCTCGAGAGGAGGGATCCTTCCACTGCGTGTTCGGGAAAGAATTCCCGGCGTTTCCGTCGCATCTCAAGAGGAGGCGCTCTCCACAGGAAAGGCGAGAGGAACTCCAGCGTCGTGCCACCATTCCCAGAGTCCCCCAGATGTCTCAGTCCATTCCAGTGAAACCTGTTTTTCCTACACTGCCTCGACGTTCAAGCCGAGGATCGACTCACACCACGGTGGTACCTGGGACAGCCCGGTGGGAAAGCCTCGTGGGAAAGCCTCGTGGGAAAGCCTCGTGGGAAAGCCTCGAGGGAAAGCCACAGATCCCTTTATCCAAGCGAAGGGAAGCGTGACACTGATGCTACAGCTCGAGAGGAAAGCGCACGTGCAGGACCCCACTCGAGACGAGGACTGACTCCCCTGGGGGAGACTTAGAAGTACCCCAAGATCCATGTCAGCACTGGAGAGGAATCCTCAGGTTCCGGCACCGACGCCACACAAGGTCTTAAGCCAGCGTGACACTGCTGCTACAGCTCGAGAGGAAAGCGCACGTGCAGGGCCTCACTCGAGATGAGGACTGACTCCGCTGGGAGACTCAGAAGTACCCCAAGATCGATGTCAGCACTGGAGAGGAATCCTCAGATTCCGGCACTGGAGAGGAATCCTCAGGTTCTGGCACTGACTCCACACAAGGTCTTAGGCCCCAGCATCGACGGGAGAGGAATCCCGAGAGGCCCCCGAGCAACTCGCATGGGGACTGGCATTTCCTGAGGCCACGAAAGCGGGTTGCTGAGGTCCCCGTCGTAAGTCGAGAGCACCTGCCGCAACTCGAGAAAATCCAGGAGGTACACCCCTCCAGGCACATGAGGCCCATTTCAGCTGAGGCTTCTCGAGGCTAATAACACCTAACCTCTGGAACTTCCAAAGGGTCCTTCACACGCTTGCTGCAACTCAAGAAGTTCCCCGACATACCCGTCTCCACTCGAGAGGAAGCACGAGAGTCCCGCCCACATGCAGAGGAGCCCCGTTTCCGCCTCCTAGCTCGAGAGGAGGTATCGTTGCCCTGCGTGGTCGGGAAAGAATTCCCGGCGTTGCCGTCGCATCTCAAGAGGAGGCGCTCTCCACAGGAAAGGCGAGAGGAACTCCAGGGTCGTTCCACCATTCCCAGAGTCCCACAGATGTCTCAGTCCATTCCAGGGCAACCTGTTTTCCCTGCACTGCCTCGGCTTTCACGCTGAGTATCGACTCACACCACGGTGGCACGTGGGACAGCCCTGTGGGAAAGCCTCGTGGGAAAGCCTCGTGGGAAAGCCTCGAGGGAAAGCCACAGATCCCTTGATCCACGCGAAGGGAAGCGCGAAACTGCTGCTACAGCTCGGGAAGAAAGCGCACGTGCATGCCCCCACTCGAGACGAGGACTGACTCCCCTGGGAGTCTCCAGAAGTACCCCAAGATCCAAGACAGCACTGGAGAGGAATGCTCAGGTTCCGGCACCGACTCCACACAAGGTCTTAGGCCCCAGCATCGACGGGAGAGGAATCCCGAGAGGCCCCCGAGCAACTCGCATGGGGACTGACCTTTCCTGAGGCCACCAATGCTGGTCCCTGAGGTCCCCGTCGTAAGTCGAGAGCACCTGCTGCAACTCGAGAAAATCCAGGAGGTTCTCCCCTCCAGGCGAGATGAGGCCCATTTCCGCTGAGGCGTCTCGAGGCTATTCACACCTAAACTCTGGAACTTCCAAAGGGTCATTCACACCCTTGCTGCAACTCAAGAAGTTCCCCGACCTACCCGACTCCACTCTAGAGGAAGCACGAGAGTCCCGCCCACATCCAGAGGAGCCCCGTTTCAGCCTCCTAGCTCGAGAGGAAGGATCCTTTCCCTGCGTGGTCGGGAAAGAATTCCCGACATTTCCGTTGCATCTCAAGAGGAGGCGCTCTCCACAGGAAAGGCGAGAGGAACTCCAGGATTGTACCACCATTCCCAGAGTCCCCCAGATATCTCAGTCCATTCCAGGGAAACCTGTTTTCCCTGCACTGCCTCCACTTTCAAGCCGAGGATCGACTCACACCACGGTGGCACGTGGGACAGCCCTGTGGGAAAGCCTCGTGGGAAAGCCTCGAGGGAAAGCCACAGATCCCTTGATCCACGCGAAGGGAAGCGCGACACTGCTGCTACAGCTCGGAAGGAAAGCTCACGTGCATGCCCCCACTCGAGACGAAGACTGACTCCCCTGTGGAGACTCCAGAAGTACCCCAAGATCCATGTCAGCACTGGAGAGGAATCCTCAGGTTCCGGCACTGACTCCACACAAGGTCTTAGGGCCCAGCATCGACGGGAGAGGAAACCCGAGTGGCCCCGAGAGGCCCCAGAGCAACTCGCATGGGGATTGGCCTTTCCTGAGGCCACCAGAGCGGGTCGCTGTGGTCCCCGTCGAAAGTCGAGAGCACCTGCCGCAACTCGAGAAATTCCAGGAGGTTCTCCCCTCCAGGCGAGATGAGGCCCTTTTCCGCCTAGGCGTCTCGAGGCTAATCAGACCTAAACTCTGGAAATTCCAAAGGGACCTTCAAAACCTTGCTGCAACTCAAGAAGTTCCCCGACATACCCGTCTCCACTCGAGAGGAAGCACAACAGTCCCGCCCACATACAGAGGAGCCCCGTTTCCGCCTCCTAGCTTGAGAGGAGGGATTCTTTCCCTGCGTGGTTGGGAAAGAATTCCCCGTGTTCCCGTCGCATCTCAAGAGGAGGAGATCTCCACAGGAAAGGCGAGAGGGACTCCAGGGCCTTGCCAGCATTCCAAGAGTCCCCCAGATGTCTAAGTCCATTCCAGAAGAACCTGTTTTCCCTGCACTGCCTCGACGTTCATATCGAGGATCGACTCACACCACCGTGGCACGTGGGACAGCCCTGTTGGAAAGCCTCGTGTGAAAGCCTCAATGGAAAGCGACAGATCCCTTGATCCACACCTCAGAAAGCGTGACACTGCTGCTACAGCTCGTGAGGAAATGGCAGGTGCATGCCCCCACATGAGATGAGGACTGAATCCCGTGGCGAGACTCCAGAAGTACGGAAAGACTCATGTCAGCACTGGAGAGGCATCCTCAGGGTCTGGCCCCACTCCACACAAGGTCTTAGGCACCGGCATCGATGGGAGAGGAATCCCTAGAGGCCCCCTGGTAACTCGCATGGGGACTGGCCTTTCCTGAGGCCACCAGAGCGGGTCCCTGAGGTCCCCGTCCTAACTCGAGAGCACCTGCCGCAACTGGGTAAAATCCAGGAGGTTCTCCCCTCCAGGCGAGATGAGGCCCATTTCCCCTGAGGCCTATATGCTGTATGTAATTTCCCCTGATATTTAGAGCTTCACATACCTGTTAATTAACGCGGCTAAAAAGACAGGGCCATTGTCGGATTCTATACTGGTTGGAAACCCAAGTCTGGGAATTATTTCTCAAATCAGCGAGCTACTTCATTTTCTTTTTCAGATCAGGTAGGGAAGGCCTCTGCCCAACCGGAGAAGGTACCTACTATTCTAGTAAGTCATGATAACAGGTGACTGCCTTTGCTTCCCCGAAGGACACTCTCTTTCCCTGCATCCTGAGAACTCCACGTCTCAGCCAGTTGGAAAAGCACTTCTTGGAGGTCATTATTCAGGGGCAATTTCCCCTGGAGCCCAGGGCCATAGGGAGCGGCTCCACAGTCCCAGGGAAAGTTAGAGCCACAGCCACACATCTGTCCCATCCCCTTTGCTCTGTAGGAGAGCTCTAGTGAGCCTAGGTCTGTCAGGAAAATTCTTGGCTCCTATGGGGACACATTCTATGTGTGAAACTGCATCCAGGACCTAGGGGCCACAGGGCGCCTGTTTCTCTCGGGGGCGGAGGGGTGGGGGGCCTGAAGCAGTGCGGCCCAGCAACAGCTTCCACATCCATCCAATTGCTCTTTTCTTACCTCTGATAGAACTAGCTTTGTTCCAGCCTTTGGCAATTTGGAGGCAAGCGGGCCCCACTTCCTCCCCAAGGAGGCATGGGACCTACTCTGAGTGGAAAGGCCCCTCACGGAGCTGAACCCAGGAAGGCACCCAGTCATGTCTGACACATTCCTGCATCCTGCTTCTTCATGAGCAATACCGCTATAAGCTAGGAATGTCTTTCCAAGGCTCAGAAAGGACAGGGGAGATGCATGGTGCTGCCTCTGGAATTTCGGTCCTCTGAGCAGACCTGGAGGTCTCCCCTTGAAGGAGCTAACCAGTTTCTTCCAAATACAGGCTTGCAAACACACACTGGGTGGCTGCCTCTTCTTCCCTGAAGGACGATCACTTTCCCCGCATCCTGTGAACTCTGCATCCCAGCCTGCTGGAAAAGCGCTTCTTGGAGGTCATTTTTCAGGGACAATTTTCCCTGGAGCCCGGGCCGTAGGGAGGGCCCCATGCTCGCTGGGAAAGGCAGAGTCACATCCACAGTCTGTTCTACCCCTTTTGCCCTGTAGGAGAGCTCTAGTGAGCCTAGGTCTGTCAGGAAAATTCTTGGCTCCTATGGGGACACACCCTGTGTGTTAACCTGCATATCGGACCTAGGGGCCACAGGGCGCCTGTTCCTCTCGGGGGGGACCCTGAAGTGGTGCGGCCCAGGAACAGCCTGAACATCCATCCGATTGCTCTTTTCTTCCTTCTGATAGAGCTAGCTTTGCTTCTCGCTTTGGCATTTCGGAAGCCAGGGGGAGCTCCACCGCTGTTGTCCTGGGGTCTATTGGAGGTACCGGGTCTATTGGACCCCAGCATGGCACCCGACCCCCTCAGACACACTCCCGCAGCCTCCTTCCCCATGGGCAGGACTGTTCTGACCTAGGAATGTGTTCCCAAGGCTCAGAAAATGCAGGGAGACACACGGCCCTGACTCTGGAACTGAGGCCATTGGAGGAGGCCTGGAGGTCTGACGTCTGAGACGCCAAACACTTGCTGCAAGATACAGGTGTGAAAACACACTCTCTGGGGCTGCCTTTCCTTCCTCCAAGGAAGAGAGCTTTTCCAGTCTCCTCCGTGCTGAGTCATACAAGGCTGCAAAGGTTTAGCTTAGAGGGCATTTCTCAGCGGCAATGGCCCCTGAGGCCCTGCACCCAGGGAGGGATCCTACCCTCCCAGGGGAAGTCAAAGCAACCTCCAAACAGCTGTTCTATCATATTTCCTCTGCAGGAAGGGAGCTAGTGAGCCCAGGTCTGTCTGGAACGTTCTTGGATCCTGCGGGGAAATCATCCTGGGAGCCCACCTGGATACCAGTCGTAGGGGCTAAAATTCGCATTTTCCTTCCTTGGAGCCCTAACGCAGTACAGCTAGCAAACTGCTTGAAAATCCATCCTGTTGCTGTTTTCTTCCCTCTGACAGAGCGAGCTTTGCTCCCCATTTTGGGATTTCAGAAGCAAGGTGGTGGCCTGCAACTCCTTGCCTGGGGTCCATTGGAGGTGCAAGGTGCCCTCGACCAGGTGACCCCAGCATGACACCTGGCCCCCTCAGACACACTCCCGCAGCAGTCCCCATGGCAGGACTGCTCTCACCTAGGAATGTGTTTGCAAGGCCAGGAAACTGCAGGGAGACACAAGGCCCTGATTCTGGAATTGAGTCTGTTGGAACAGGCCTGCAGGTCTTCTGTCTAACAAGCCAAAACACTTGCTGCAAGATACAGGCCTGAAAACACACTCTTGGGCTGCCTTTCCTTCCTCCAAGGAAGAGAGTTTTCTCAGCCTCCTGTGGGCTGAGAGTCACACAGGGCTGAAAAGCACTTGCTGGGAGATTATTTTTCATTGGCCATGGCCCCTGAGGCCCTGTGCTCAGGGAGGGCTCCCTCCCTCCAGGGAAAGTCAAAGGAAGCTCCAAACGGCTGTTCAATCATGTTTCTGAGAGAGTCATTGCCAAGGCAGGTTTCTAGGAAGTTCAAGGGTCCCCAAGGAGAGAGGGGTCTAGAATTCTCAAGGAGGAAGAAAGGACAAACTGTTTTTCCCTCTACATTCCTTAGGATTATATAACAATCATGCATCCTTCTTGAGGACGGTCTCTGGAAAAAACCTTCTGGCTAATCCTGTTATCTTAAAATGTCAATTATGGGAGTAGGTCTAGTGAGTCTTTACAACCTCCAGACATTCTTTTGTTCGTCATAACTTATTGGAGAGTATATAACTCCATTACTAACACTAGCAAGGGGGTACGTTTTCTGCCCCTTGTGATGTCTCTGTCAGAAGCTTTCTCTATCTCCTTTATACTTTAATAAAACTCTATTGCACAAAAGCTCTGAGCAATCAAGCCTCGTCTTGGGCCCTGGATTGAACTCTTCTCCTCCATAAGCCAAGAATCCCAGCATCTTTTCGTGGTTCAGCAACAATATTTCATTTCCTCTGCAGGGAGAGAGCTAGTGAGCTTAGGTCTGTCTGGAACATTCTTGGATCCTGTGGGGAAAATATCCTGTGCACACATCTGGATACTGGGCCTAGAGGCCAAAATTTGCATTTCTTTCCCGGGAGCCCTAACGTGGTGTGACTTAGCAACTGCTTGAAAATCCATCCCATTGCTGTTTCCTCCTTCTGACAGAGCTAGCTTTGTTCCCTGCTTTGGGATATCTCAACCGAAGGGCCAGTCCATAGCTACTCGCCTGGGCCCATTGGATGTGCAAGGTGCCCTCGACTAGGTGACCCTAGCATGGCACTCAGCCCGCTCAGACACACTCCCGAGGCTTCTTTCTCATGGGAAGCACTGCTCCAACCTAGGAATGTGTCTGCAATGCTTGGAAAGTGCAGTGAGACACACAGCCCTGACTCTGCAATTGAGGCCCTCAGAGCAAGCCTGCAGCTCTGATGTCTGAGAAGCAAAACACTTGCTGCAAAGAGAGGCCTGAAAAATACACTCTCTGTGGATGACTTTCCTTCCTCTAAGGAAGATAGTTTTCCCAGTCTCCTGCTTCTGAATGTCACACAGCTGGAATGCGCTTGCTTGGAGGTCGTGATTCAGTGGCAATGACCCCTGAGGCCCTTTGCCCAGGGAGGGCTCCCACACTCACAGGCAAATCAAAGCAACTTCCAAGTGAGTCAGCTCTTCACATCAAGTGGCCAAAGTATTGGAGTTTCAGGTTCAGTATTAGTCCTTCCCAATGTATATTCAGACCTGATTTCCTTTAGGATGGAGTGGTTGCGTCTCTTGTAGTCTAAGCGACCTACAAGCATCTTCTTCAACACCACAGTTCAAAAGCATCTAATTTTCAGCTGTCACTTTCTTTATAGTACATCTTTCATATCAATCCATGACATTGGAAAAACATAGCCTTGACTGGATGGATCTTTGTTGCAAAGCAACGTCTCAGCTTTTTAATATGCTGTCTAGTTTGGTCATCACTTTTCTTCCAAGTCATAAATATGTTTTAAGTTCATGGAGGCAGCCATCACCTGCAGTGATTTTCCAAGCCCCCCAAAATAGTCTGCTGCTGTTTCCAATGTTTTCCCATCTATTTGCCATGAAGTGATGTGAGACTGGATGCAATGATTTTAGTTTTCTGAATGCTGAGCTTTAAGCTAATTTTTCACTCTCCTCTTTCACTTTCATCAGGAGACTCTTTAGTTCTTCTTCACTTTCTGCCATAAGGGTGGTGTCATCTGCATATCTGAGATTCTTGATATTTCTCCCAGCAATCTGGATTCCAGCGTGTGCTTCCTCCAGCCCAGTGTTCTCATGATGTACTCTGCATATAAGTTAAATAAGCAGGGTGACAATACACTGCCTTGACATATTCCTTTTCCTATTTAGAACCAGTCTGTTGTTCCATGTCCAGTTCGAACTGTTTCTTCCTGACCTGCATACAGGTTTCTCAAGAGACAGGTCAGGTGGTCTGGTATTCCCATCTCTTTCAGATTTTCCGTTTATTTGTGATCCACACAGTCAAAGGCTTTGGCATAGTCAATAAAGCAGAAATAGATGTCTTTTTTTCTGGAACTCTCTTGCTTTTTCAATGATCCAGTGGATGTTAGCAGTTTGATCTCTGGTTTCTCTGCATGTTTTAAAATCCTCTTGAACATTTGGAAGTTCACAGTTCATGTGAACTTGGAGAATTTTGAG
>NW_017216496.1:0-13154 GCF_001704415.2 Capra hircus
CCCTAGATGTAGGGCGTCTGAAGATCTAAATCTTTTAAATAGATGATTGAAAAGTTCATTTTTGAGTCAATTGCTTGCTGCCCAAATTTTCATTATCCTTTATTTAGATTATAGTCTCGGCGTATAGAAAACACATAGTAGACCTGTCGCGTATTAGCCAACATTAGATCTTTGAGTTTAAGTACCTTCTTTGTTATATCCCACGGCACGTTTGTTCTATAGAGATGTAACTTTAATGCTTTAAGGAGATGCAGACTAAAAAAAAAAAAAACACTTCAGGGGAAACAAAATTAACATTCATTAAGGAAGAGAGCCAAAAAGTGTTAACAAGCCTCTTGGCCAGAAGATAATGTAAATCACCTGAGACCTTTTGTATACAAAATGATATACAGAAAGAATCTGGGTTGCGAACGCTACATAATTTTGTGTTACCATTGATCTCTGTGTATCAAAGGCCTTCTGAACAATAAAGGAGGGGGGCCAGTTTCTCGGGCCAGCTTCTCGAACTAGTCTCTCGGCCTGGTTTCTTGGGACTCTGGCTCCCCCCGTGATTTTCTCTCTCTTTCTTCTCTCCCTTCCCTCTCTCTGCTCTTTAACTTCAGGCTGAATCTCCACCTGGGGCGCGGAGGCTCGCCAGGTTACTTACTTGCCCTGGCTGTTAAGACCCGCACGAAAGGAAGCTTAAGGCGAGGCACCCTTAGATACTAGAGCGGGCGCCGGTGTCCCAAAGTAGATGGTGCAAATTCCTTGTCTGGAATTTTATTGGCCTTCCCCGTACACCAAGCTATTCAGCCCTCTTCCTCCACTTAATCTTCCTACTACACTACAGTTTCTTAATCTAATCTTATATTAATAAATAAAGAAGTCTTACCATGCCAACACCGTCCACCCTTAGAATTCCCTGGATCCACCGGGGGCTGGACGCCGGCACCGTCGAGTGTATGAAGGGATCTGTGGTTCTCCCTCCAGGCTTTCCCACGGTGGCTTTCCCAGGAGGCATTCCCACAGGGCCTGTCCCACGTGCCACCGTGGTGTGAGTCGATCCTCGGCCGTGAAAGTCGAGGCAGTGCAGGGAAACAGGTTCCTCTGAAATGGACTGAGACATCTGGGGGACTCTTGGAATGATGGCACGACACTGGAGTTCCTCTCGCCTTTCCTGTGGAGAGCGCCTCCTCTTGAGATGCATCGGGAACGCCAGGAAATCTTTCCCGAGGAGGCGGGGAAAGGATGCCTCATCTCGAGTACGAGGGGGAAATGGGGCTCCTCTCTATGTGGGCACAATCCTCGTGTTTCCTCTCGGGTGGGAACGGGTATGTCGGGGAACATCTTGAGTTGCAGCAAGGGTGTGAAGGACCCTTTGGACGTTCCAGAATTTCGCTGGTGATTAGCCTCGATATGCCTTCAATGGAAACGGGCCTCATCTCGCCTGGAGGGGAAAACCTCCTGGATTTTCTTGAGTTGCGGCAGGTGCTCTCTACTTACGACGGGGACCTCAGGGACCCGATCTGGTGGCCTAAGGAAAGGCCAGTCCCCATGCGAGCTGCTAGGGGCCTCTTGGGATTCCTCTCCCGTTGATGCCGGGGCCTAAGACCTTGTGTCGAGTCAGTGCCAGAACCTGAGGATTCCTCTCCAGTGCTGACATTTATCTGAGGGTACTTCTGGAGTCTCCACGGGGGAGTTAGTCCTCGGCTCGAGTCAGGGAATGCACGAGCGCTTTCCTCCCGAGCTGTAGTAGCAGAGTCACGCTTCCCGTCGCATGGATCAAGGGATCTGTGGCTTTCCCTCAAGGCTTTCCCACGAGGCTTTCCCTCGAGGCTTTCCCACAGGGCTGTCCCACATGCCACTGTGGAGTGAATCGATCCTCGGCGTGAAAGTCGAGGCAGTGCAGGGAAAACAGGTTCCTCTGGAAAGGACTGAGACATCTGGGGGACTCTGGGAATGGTGGCACGACCCTGGAGTTCCTCTCGCCTTTCCTGTGGAAAGGGTCTTCTCTTGAGAATGGACAGGAACGCTGGGAATTCTTTCCGGACCACGCAGGGAAAGGATCCCTCATCTCGAGCTACAAGGCAGAAACGGGGCTCCTCTGGATGTCGGCGGGACCCTCATGCTTCCTCTGAAGTGGAGACGGGTATGTTGGGGAACTTCTTGAGTTGCAGCAAAGGGTGTGAAGGACTCTTTGGGATTTCCAGAGGTTAGATGTTATATAGCCTCGAGACGCCTCAGCGGAAATGGGCCTAATTTCGACTGGAGGGGAGAACCTCCTGGATTTTCTCGAGTTGCGGCAGGTGCTCTCGACTTATGACGGGGCCCTCCGGGACCCGTATGGTGTCATCAGGAAAGGCCAGTCCCCATGCGAGTTGCTAGGGGGACACTCCGGATTTCTCTCCCGTCGATGCTGGGGCCTAACACCTTGTGTGGAGTCGGGGCCGGAGCCTGAGGATGCCTCTGCAGTGCTGACATGGATCTTGAGGTACTGCTGCAGTCTCCACAGGGGAGACAGTCCTCGTCTCGAGTGGGCTCATGCACCTGCACTTTCCTTCCGAGCTGTAGCAGCAGTGTCATGCTTCCCTTCGCGTGGATCAAGGGATCTGTGGATTTCCCTCCAGGCTTTCCCACGAGGCTTTCCCACGATGCTTTCCCACAGGGCTGTCCCAAGTGCCACCGTGGTGGGAGTCGATCCTCGGCGTCAAAGCCGAGGCATTGCAGGGAAAACAGGTTCCTCTGGAATGAAATGAGGCATCTGAGGGCCTCTTGGAATGGTGACACGACCCTGGAATTCCTCTCGCATTTCCTGTGGAGAGTGCCTCCTCTTGAGATGCGATGGGAATGCCGGAAATTCTTTCCCGAACAAGCAGGGAAAGGATCCCTCATGTCCAGCTGCGAGGCGGAAACGGGGCTCCTCTGGAAGCGGGCGGGACCCTCGTGCTTCCTCTCGAGTGGAGACGGGTATGTCGGAGAACTTCTTGACTTGCAACTAGGTTGTGAAGGACACTTTCGACATTCCAGAGGTTAGTTGTTCTTAGCCTCGAGACGCCTGAGCGGAAATGGGCCTCATCTCGCCTGGAGGGGAGAACCTCTTGGATTTTCTCGAGTTGCGGCAGGTGCTCTCGAGTTACAACGGAGACCTCAGGGACCCGCTCTGGTGACCTCAGGAAAGGCCAGTCCCCATGCGAGTTGCTACAGGGCCTCTCAGGATTCCTCTCCCTTCGATGCCGGGGCCAAAGACCTTGTGTGGAGTCGGGGCCGGAACCTGAGGATTCCTCTCCAGTACTGACATGGATCTTGGCGTAATTCTGGAGTCTCCCAAGGGGCGTCAGTCCTCGTCTCGAGTAGGGGCATGCACGTGCGCTTTCCTCCCGAGCTATAACAGCAGTGTCACGCTTCCCGTCTCGTGGATCAAGGGATCTGTGGTTTCCCTCGAGTCTTTCCCATGGGGCTTTCCCACAGTGCTATTCCACGTGCCACCATTGTGTGAGTCGATCCTCGGCGTTAAAGTCGAAGCAGTGCAGAGAAAACAGGAACCTCCTTCCCCACAGTAGGGGGTACACTGTCCACTTGGGCGGGTTTCTCCAGGGCACTCGCGCTGGAGGGTTGCCAGTGGAGTTGCGGGCCTCAGG
This sequence comes from Capra hircus, assembly GCF_001704415.2. Lineage (NCBI taxonomy): Eukaryota > Metazoa > Chordata > Mammalia > Artiodactyla > Bovidae > Capra > Capra hircus. The sequence continues at coordinate 3,618 of NW_017216496.1, forward strand.
CTCCACATGAGCAAAGCCCCAAATGGCATTAGCTGTCAGTCCAGAGGCTGGCCCCTCAGGTCTCTGGCTGGAGCCTTGGGCTCCAGGCAACTCACAGCCCTCGGGGGTGGCGCTCTGGGACTGCTGTAGGGAAAGGATGCCAAGAGCCCACGGAGGAGTTGGGGAGGGGGCAGGGGGGAAACGGAGGCGAGGACAGCGAGGGATCTAGGTGGAGGCGCTGGAGAGAGCGTCCGGTGTCCTGGAATGCCTTGGATGACCCAGCGGGGAACAGTCAAGGCCCAGGGACTTGTGGAATGTGAAAAGGCGGGAAACCCCAGAGCAAGGCAGGCTGGGGAAGGGGGCGTGGGCGGCCAGTTCAAAGGGACCTAGGGGCGTTTCCTAGGTGGTGAGCTCCCTTGGCACTGCTGAGGGCCCCTGATTGATCCACCCTGGGTTGATCCCACCCCCCTCGGCGAGGCAGGGCCACAAACCAAAGCCCCCGAAGTGCCCGCCCACCCCGACGAGGATCTTGGCAGTCCGGGCCACAGCCATGCCCGGGAAAAGCCCACTCGCTCCACGGGACTCCGTCCAGGGTCTCTGCTTGGAAAGAGGCCAGGGGCGGCACCCTCCATCTACCCACCCAAACCCTATTGACGTCAATGGGGGCGGAGCCGCCTCCCGCTCTCCAGAGTCCTGAGCTGCTTGGTCCCCGCCGACTCGGCCAGCAGTCTGCAGCGTGCCCGTGTGCCTCTCCCACCATGGCTTTGTCCGGCTCCTCCAGCACCTCAAGCGGTACGTTTGCCCTCGGTCCCTGGGGTCGGATCACGTCTCAGGGGATTTGCGTGTGGCCCGGGCAAAGGCTCTCGGCCAACGTGTCGACCCCCCCCCCGTCCGAGTACGGTGGGGACCCATCTCCCGGGCCCGGGGTTCCTAGGCGTCAGGTGTGCCAAAGTCGGAGGGCGTGGCATCGTTCGTTCATCTTGCTCCTTTGGCACACACATGGCTTCTCCGTTCTCTTTTCTGGGAAGACAGTGTTGTTTCAGGGGCGCGCTGAGGGGGGCGTGGGCCGAGGTTGGGAGGTGGTTGGAGCGGGTGCTGTTTTGGGATGAGGCCCTTTATCCTCACATCTTCCTGTGGGAATGGGAGTCGGGGAGCTCTGTGGCCTTGCTGCCTTCAGTGGTTTCCTCTGCACAGGGGCCTAGTGGCTTCTGCCTTCTGTCAGGCGTTACCGGGGTTTGGGCTTCGCTTTGGGGGCGTTGGCCTTTGCCTTGGCCTGGGCCTTGGCCTTGCCCTTGGCGTTGCCCTTGCCCTTGCCCTTGGACTTGGCCTTACCTTGCCCTTGCCCTTTGCCCTTGAACTTGACCTTGGGACCTTGAACTTGACCTTGGACCTTGATCTTGACCTTGAACTTGACCTTCACCTTGAACTTGAACTTGAACCTTGAACCTTGAACTTGAACCTTGACCTTGACCAACAACGGTAGACCTCCAGATTTGCTCAGAGCACCGGAGGTCCTGAGGTAGGGCCCTGTATCTCCCCTTCCCTTTGTGATCATTGCAAAGACATTCCTAGCTGATAGCCCATGAAGAAGCCAGCAGTGGGAGTGTGTTTGACACGACTGTGCGCCTTCCTGGCCTCAACTCCACAAGGGGCCTTACCTCTCGAAGTAGGCCCCATGTCCCCTTGGGGAGGTGTCATGCCTCTTTTCTCCTCACTGCCAAAGGGTGGAGCAAAGCTCGCTCTGTCAGAGGTACAAAAACAGCAAATGAATGGATTTTCAACCTCTTGCTAGGCTGCACACTTTCAGGGCCCACTTTACTGAAACAGGTGCTCTGTGGCCCGTGGTTGGGTATGCAGGTTCACAAACAGGGTGAGATCCTGTGCAAGCCAAGAATTTTCCTGAAAGACCTAGGCTCACTAGAGCTCTCCTCCAGAGCAAAGGGGATAGAGGAGATGTATGGAGGAGTCTTTGCCTTTCCCTGTGAGTGTGGGGCTACTCCCTACGGCCCCAAGCTCAGGGATAACTGCCTCTAAGAAAGGAATGGCAAGAAGCGCTATTCTTGGAGGTTGGGACAGGGAGTTCGCAGCATGTGGGGAAAGAAAGACTTCTTCGGGGAAGAAGAGGCAACCACCGCGGGTGTGTTTGCAAGCCTCTATTTGGAAGGAACAGGTTTGCTTATACAACTCAAGACAACCCGCTCTGGTGGCCTCAGGAAAGGCCAGTCCCCATGCGAGTTCCTCGGGGGCCTCTCGGGATTCCTCTCCCGTCGATGCCGGGGCCTAAGACCTTGTGTGGAGTCGGTGCCGGAACCTGAGGTTTCCTCTCCAGTGCTGACATGGATCTTGGGGTACATCTGGAGTCTCCCCAGGGAGTCAAGTCCTCGTCTCGAGTGGGGCATGCACGTGCGCTTTCCTCCCGAGCTGTAGCAGCAGTGGCACGCTTCCCGTCGAGTGGATCAAGGGATCTGTGGCTTTCCCTCGAGGCTTTCCCACGAGGCTTTCCCACGAGTCTTTCCCACAGGGCTGTCCCACGTGCCAACGTGGTGTGAGTCGATCCTCGGCTTGAAAGTCGAGGCAGTGCAGGGAAAACAGGTTTCGCTGAAATGGACTGAGACATCTGGGGACTCTGAGAATGGTGGCACGACCCTGGAGTTCCTCTCGTCTTTCCTGTGGAGAGGGCCTCCTCTTGAGATGCGACGGGAACGCCGGGAATTCTTTCCCTTCCACGCAGGGAAAGGATCCCTCCTCTCGAGCTAGGAGGCGGAAACGGGGCTCCTGTGGATGTTGGCGGGACTCTTGTGCTTCCTCTCGAGTGGAGACGGGTATGTCGGGGAACTTCTTGAGTTGCAGCAAGGGTGTGAAGGACCCTTTGGAAGTTCCAGAGTTTAGGTGTGATAAGCCTCGAGACGACTCAGCGGAAATGGGCCTCATCTCGCCTGGAGGGGAGGACCTCCTGGATTTTCTCGAGTTGTGGCAGGTGCTCTTGACTTATGACGGGGACATCAGGAACCCGCTCTGGTGGCCTCAGGAAAGGCCAGTCCCCATGCGAGTTGTTCGGGGCCGTCTCGGGATTCCTCTCGCGTCGATGCCGGGGCCTAAGACCGTGTGTGGAGTCCAGTGCCGGAACCTGAGGTTTCCTCTCCTGTGCTGACATGGATCTTGGGGTACTTCTGGAGTCTCCCCAGGGGAGTCAGTCCTGGTCTCGAGTGGGGGCATGCACGGTGCGCTTTCCTCCCGAGCTGTAGCACCAGTGGCACAGCTTCCCGTCGAGTGGATCAAGGGATCTGTGGCTTTCCCTCGAGGCTTTCCCAGGAGGCTTTTCCACGAGTCTTTCCCACAGGGCTGTCCCATGAGCCACCGTGGTGTGAGTCGATCCTCGGCTTGAAAGTCGAGGCAGTGCAGGGAAAACAGGTTTCCCTGGAATGGACTGAGACCTCTGGGGGACTCTGGGAATGGTGGCACGACCCTGGAGTTCCTCTCGCCTTTCCTGTGGAGAGCACCTCCTCTTGAGATGCATTGGGAACACCGGGAATTCTTTCCCTACCACGCAGGGAAAGGAATACCTCCTCTCGAGCTAGGAGGTGGAAACGGGGTCCTTGGATGTGGGCTGGACTCTCGTGCCTTCCTCTCGAGTGGAAACGGGTATGTCGGGGAAATTTTTGAGTTGCAGCAAGGGTGTGAAGGACCCTTTGGTAAATTTCAGAGGTTAGGTGTGATTAGCCTCGAGACGCATCAGCGGAAATGTGCCTCATCTCGCCTGGAGGGGAGAACCTCCTGGATTTTCTCAAGTTGCGGCATGTGCTCTCGACTTACGACGGGGACCTCAGGGACCCGCTCTGGTGGCATCAGGAAAAGCCAGTCCCCATGCGAGTTGCTCGGGGGCCTCTCCGGATTCCTCTCCCGTCGATGACCGAGGCCTAAGACCTTGTGTGGAGTCAGTGCCAGAACCTGAGGATTCCTCTCCAGTGCTGACATGGATCTTGGGCTACTTCTAGAGTCTCCCCAGGGGAGTCAGTCCTCGTCTCAAGTGGGGATATGCACGTGCGCTTTCCTCCCGAGCTGTAGCAGAAGTGGCACTCTTCCCGTCGAGTGGATCAAGGGATCTGTTGCTATCCCTCGAGGCTTTCCCACGAGGCTTTCCCACGAGGCTTTCCCACGAGGCTTTCCCACGAGGCTTTACTACAGGGCTGTCCCATGTGCCACCGTGGTGCGAGTCGATCCTCGGCTTGAAAGTCGAGGCAGTGCAGGGAAAACAGGTTTCCCTGGAATGGACTGTGACATCTGGGGGACTCTGGGAATGGTGGCACGACCCTGGAAGTTCCTCTCGCCTTTCCTGTGAAGTGCGCCTCCTCTTGAGATGCTAGGGGAACGCCGGGAATTCTTTACCTGACCACGCAGAGAAAGGATCCCTCCTCTCGAGCTAGGAGGGGGAAACGGGCCTCCTCTGGATGTGGGCGGGACTCTCAGTGCTTCCTCTCGAGTGGAGACGGGTATGTCGGGAACTTCTTGAGTTGCAACAAGGGTGTGAAGGACCTTTTGGAAGTTCCAGAGTTTAGGTGTGATTAGCCTCGATACGGGTCAGCGGAAATGGGCCTCATCTCGCCTGGAGGGGAGAACCTCCTGGATTTTCTCAAGTTGCGGCAGGTGCTCTCGACTTACGACGGGGACGTCAGGGTCCCCCTCTGGTGGCCTCAGGAAAGGCCAGTCCCCATGCGAGTAGCTCGGGGTCCTCTCGGGATTCCTCTCCCGTCGATGCCGGGGCCTAAGACCTTGTGTGGAGTCGGTGCCGGAAACTGAGGTTTCCTCTCCAGTGCTGACATGGATCTTGGGCTACTTCTAGAGTCTCCCCAGGGGAGTCAGTCCTCGTCTCGAGTGGGGACATGCACGTGCGCTTTCCTCCCGAGCTGTAGCAGAAGTGGCACGCTTCCCGTCGAGTGGATCAAGGGATCTGTGGCTTTCCCTCGAGTCTTTCCCATGAGGCTTTCCCACAGGGCTTTTCCACGTGCCACCATGGTGTGAGTCGATCCTCAGCGTGAAAGTCGAACCAGTGCAGGGAAAACAGGTACCTCCTTCCCCACAGTAGGAGGTACACTGTCCCCTTGGGCGGGTATCTCCAGGGCACTAACGCTGGGGGGTTCCCCGCGGAAGTGCGGGCCTTAGGCTCCACGTGAGAAAAGCCCCAAATGGCATTAGCTGCCAGTCCAGACGCTGGCCCCTCAGGGCTCTGGCCGGAGCCTTGGGCTCCAGGCAGCTCAAAGCCCTCGGGGGTGGCGCTCTGGGACTGCTGTAAGGGAAATGACGCCAAGAGCCCACGGAGGAGTTGGGGAGGGGGCAGGGGGGAAACGGAGGCGAGGACAGCGAGGGATCTAGGTGGAGGCACTGGAGAGAGCGTCCGGTGTCCCGGAATGCCTCGGAGGAGACAGCGGGGGACAGTCGAGGCCCAGGGACCTGTGGAATGTGAAAAGGCGGGAAACCCCAGAGCAAGGCAGGCTGGGGAAGGGGGCGTTGGTGGCCAATTCAAAGGGACCTAGGGGCGTTTCCTGGGCGGTGAGCTCCCTTGGCACTGCTGAGGGCCCCTGATTGATCCACCCGGGGTTGATCCCACCCCCCGCTGCGAGGGAGGGCCACAAACCAAAGCCCCCGAACTGCCCGCCCACCCCAACGGGGATCTTGGCGGTCCGGGGCACAGTTGTGCCCGGGAAAAGCCCACTCGCTCCACGGGACTCCGTCCAGGGTCTCTGCTTGGAAAGAGGCCAGGGGCGGCACCCTCCATCTACCCACCCAAACCCTATTGACGTCAATGGGGGCGGAGCCGTCTCCTGCTCTCCAGAGCCCTGAGCTGCTGGGTCCCCGCCCACTCGGCCAGCAGTCTGCAGCGTGCCCGTGTGCCTCTCCCAACATGGCTTCGTCCAGCTCCTCCAGCACCTCAAGCGGTACATTTGCCCTCGGTCCCTGGGTCGGATCACGTCTCAGGGGATTTGCGGGTGGCCCGGGCAAGGGCTGTCGGCCAACGTGTCGACCCCCCCCTCCCACCGAGAATGTCGGGGACCCTTCGGCCAGGGCCCGGCGTTCCGAGGCGTCAGGTGTGCCCAAGGTCGGAGGGCGTGGGTATCGTTCGTTCATCTTGCTCCTTTGGCACACACATGGCTTCTCCCTTCTCTTTTCTGGGAAGACAGTGTTGTTTCAGGGGGCGTGCTGCGGGAGGAGGGGGCCGGGTTTGGGGGTTGGTGGGAGCGGGTGCTGTGCTGGGATGAAGCCCTTTATCCTCACATCTTCCTGTGGGAATGGGAGTCTGGGATCTCTGTGGCCTTGCTGCCTTCAGTGGCTTCCTCTGCACAGGGGCCTAGTGGCTTCTGCCTTCTGTCAGGCGTTACGGGGTTTGGGCTTCGCTTTGGTGGCCTAGGCCTTTGCCTTGGCCTGGGCCTTGGCCTTGCCTTGGCCGTTGCCCTTGCCCTTGCCTTGGCCGTGGCTAGGCCTTGCCTTGCCTTGCCTTGAACCTTGAACTTGACCTTGACCTTGCCTTGAACTTGAACTTGAACTGACCGTGAACTTGAACTTGAACTTGACCTTGAACTTGAACTTGAACCTTGACCTTTGACCTTGAACTTGAACTGTTGAACTTGACCTTGAAGTTGAACTTGACCGTGAACTTGAACTTGAACTTGACGTGAACTTGAACTTGAACTTGACCTTGAACTTGAACTTGACCTTGAACTTGAACTTGACCTTGAACTTGAACTTGACCTGTGAACTTGAATTTGAATTTGACCTTGACCTTGACTTTGAACTTTAACCTGAACTTCACCGTGAACTTGAACTTGAACTTGAACTTGACCTTGACCTTGACCTTGAACTTGAACTTGAACGTGAACTTGACCTTGAACTTAAACTTGACCTTGAACTTGCACTTGACTGTGAACTTGAACTTGAATTTGACCTTGACCTTGACCTTGAACGCGACCTTGACCTTGACCAACAACGGGAGACCTCGAGATTTGCTCAGAGCACCGGAGGTCCAGAGCAGGGCCCTGTATCTCCCCTTCCCTTTGTGATCATTGCAAAGACATTCCTAGCTGATAGCGGGGAGTGCCCATGAAGAAGCAAGCAGTGGGAGTGTGTTTGACACGACTGTGTGCCTTCCTGGCCTCAACTCCACAAGGGGCCTTTCCTCTCGAAGTAGGCCCCATGTCCCCTTGGGGAGGGTGTCATGCCTCTTTTCTCCTCACTGCCAAAGGGTGGAGCCAAGCTCGCTCTGTCAGAGGTACAAAAACAGCAATTGAATGGATTTTCAAGCTCTTGCTAGGCTGCACCCTTTCAGGGCCCACTTTACTGAAACAGGTGCTCTGTGGCCCGTGGTTGGGTATGCAGGTTGACAAACAGGGTGAGATCCTGTCCAAGCCAAGAATTTTCCTGAAAGACCTAGGCTCACTAGAGCTCTCCTCCAGAGCAAAGGGATAGAGGAGATGTATGGAGGAGTCTTTGCCTTTCCCTGTGAGTGTGGGGCTACTCCCTACGGCCCCAAGCTCAGGGATAACTGCCTCTAAGAAAGGAATGGCAAGAAGCGCTATTCTTGGAGGTTGGGACAGGGAGTTCGCAGCATGTGGGGAAAGAAAGACTTCTTCGGGGAAGAAGAGGCCAACCACCGGGGGTGTGTTTGCAAGCCTCTATTTGGAAGGAACAGGTTTGCTTATACAACTCAAGACCTCCAGATCTGCTCAGAGGACTGAAGTTCCAGAGACAGGGCCATGTATCTCCCCTTCCCTTTGAGATCCTTGCAAAGACATTCCTAGCAGATCGTGGGAGTGCCCATGAAGAAGCAAGCAGCGGGAGTGTGCTTGACATCACTGGCTGCCTACCTGGGCTCAGCTCCTCAAGGGCCTTTCTCTCCTGGTAGGCCCTATGTCCCCTTTGGGAGAGGGTGGTGCCCTCTTCCCTCCACACTGCCAAAGGGTGGAGGGTGGAGCAAACTCGTTCTCTCCGAGGTAAAAAAAAGACAAATTGGATGGATTTTTTAAGCTCTTGCTATGCTGCACCCCTCCAGGACCCGCTTGAGCAAAACAGGTGCCCTGTGGCCCCTAGGTCGGGTATGCAGGTTCACACACCGGGTGTGGATCCCGTCAAAAGCCAAGAATTTTCCTGACAGACCTAGGCTCACTAAAGCTCTCCTCCAGAGGAAAGGGGACAGAAAAGACGTGTGTGTGGAGGTGGCTCTGCCTTTCCAGGTCCAATCTCAGGGATAACTGCCCCTAAGAAAGGAACTGCTGCTGCTGCTGCGTGCTAAGTTGCTTCAGTCGTGTTCGACTCTGTGCGACGCCATAGACGGTAGCCCACTAGGCTCCCCCGTCCCTGGGATTCTCCAGGCAAGGACAGTAAGTGGGTTGCCATTGCCTTCTCCAATGCATGAAAGTGAAAATGAAAGTGCAGTCGCTCAGTCGTGTCCGACCCTCAGCGACCCCACGGACTGCAGCCTACCAGGCTTCTCCGTCCATAGGATTTTCTGAAAGGAACTGCAAGAAGCGCTTTTCCAGGAGGCTGGGAAAGGGAGTTCGCAGGATGTGGGGAAAGAGAGCCTCCTTCGGGGAAGAATTAGGCGGCCACTTGTTTTGTGTTGCAAACCTCTATTTGGAAGGAACAGGTTAGCTTATACAAAGGGAGACCTCCAGATCTGCTCAGAGGACCGAAGTTGCAGAGGCAGGTCGGTGTATTTTCCCTTCACTTTGCGATCCTTGCAAAGACATTCCTTGCTGATAGATGATTCAGCAAGGGCCTTTGAGACTGTTGTTTTCTTTCCTAGGTTCAAAGATTCCTTCAGTTCCTAATATAGATATCCTAGAAATTATGTGACATCCGTGAAAATCTGATATGTCCTGGTCAAATGCTGTCAGTTATAATTCCAGTTATCATATTAAAGCATTTCAAGTCGCAGCAGTGACCAGATTACATTGTCAATTTCTATTTAATCAGGTTTTAACCATGTCCTCTATGGTTTCACACTGATGCCTTTGCAGAAATACTGCTACTTCAAGATATATGGAATATACTTTTTTTAAGCTTACCGATAATTTGTTGTTTGTTTGTTTGTTTGTCTTCTGGTAAGCTGGCACCAGATGGAATTTAGTCTCCTCTCTAGGTTAAGAGAACAAAGTTTTCTTAGAATGCAATTTTTGATAACAGACTATGAGTTTCTTTACCTTTCCTTGATTTATAATTGTTTTCATCATCTGTTTTTTTTACTTCGGTAAAGTAAATAAGCCTTATTTAAGATTTTGGTACATGTAGGATGGACTAAGCTTTCCCCACTCTTGCAAGTTCCCTTAACCCTTCAGATTCTTCTCGTGGGACCAAGATCTCACTTTCCTCCAGAGGGACAATCCAAGCTTTTTTATTAGTTGATCTGCCCCTGACATCAGAGTCAATTTGAGCACGAGTTGGCCTATAATTTAGGCATGAAACTATGACTACATAAAGAAAAGGTGACTTTATGATTCAGGATGGCCATGATATGCCTTGCACTTCAGAGAAAATGGGTTAAAATGATTTTTTTCTTCAAAACACCTA
>NW_017216497.1:0-13154 GCF_001704415.2 Capra hircus
CCGGCACTTGACACCAACAAGGGTCTAGGCCCCAGGCATTACACGGGCAGCATTGGAATCCTCCTCGAAGAGGTTTTGTTCGTTTCGTTATTAAAGCAACTCGCATGTTGGTGTTTGGGTCCTTCCGGGTTTTTTTTTTGTGTTTTGTTTTCTGTTTCTGTCCCGTTGGGTTTTTTTGGTCTGCTTTTTTTATGTTATTGTTTTTTTTGGCTTTTTTGGTTTTAGTTTCTGGTTGCAAAGGGAACTGGCCTTTCCTGAGGCCACTCAGAGCGGGTCCACATGAGAAGTCCCCGTTCGTTAATCGAGAGCCAACCTGCCCAACTTGCGAGAAAATGCAGGAGGTTCCTCCCCTCCAGGCGAGTATGCGGGCCCATTTCCGCTGAGGCGTCTCCAGGATATTCAACCTAACCTCTGGAACTTCCAAAAGGGTCCTTCACACCCTTGCTGCAACTCAAAGAAGTTCCCCGACATACCCGTCTTCACTCGAGAGGAAGCACGAGAGTCCCGCCACATCCAGAGGAGCCAGGTTTCCGCCTGCTAGCTCGAGAGGGGATTCTTTCCCTGAGTGGTCGGGAAAGAATTCCCGGCGTTCCCGTCCATCTCAAGAGGAGGCACTCTCCACAAGAAAGGCGAGAGGAACTCCAGGGTCGTGCCACCATTCCCAGAGTCCCCCAGATTCTCAGTCCATTCCAGGGAAACCTGATTTCCCTGCACTGCCTCAAACTTTCAAGCCGAGATCGACTCACACCACGGTGGCACTGGGACAGCCTGTGGGAAAGCCTCTTGGGAATGCCTCGTGGGAAAGCTCCTGATCCGTTGATCCACGCGAAGGGAAGTGTGACACTGCTGCTACAGTTCGGAGGAAAGCGCACGTGCATTCACCACTCGAGACGAGGACTGGCACCCCTGGGGAGACTCCAGAAGTACCTCAAGATTCATGTCAGCACTGGAGAGGAATCGTCAGGTTCCAGCACCGACTCCACACAAGGTCTTAGGCCCGGCATCGACGGGAGAGGAATCTCGAGAGGCCCGAGCAACTCTAATGGGGGACTGGCCTTTCCTGAGGCCACCAGAGCGGCTCCCTGAGGTCCCTGGCGTAAGTTCAGAGCACCTGCCGCAACTCGAGAAAATCCAGGAGGTCTCCCTCCAGGCGAGATGAGGCCATTTCCGCTGAGGCGTCTCGAGGCTAATCACATCTAACATCTGGAACTTCCAAAAGGTCCTTCAAACCCTTGCTGCAACATAAGAAGTTCCCCGACATACCGTCTCCACTCAAGAGGAAGCACGAAGTCCCACCCACATCGACAGTAGCCCCGTTTCCTCCTCCTACCTCGAGAGGAGGGATCCTTTCCCTGCGTGCTCGGGAAAGAATTCCCGGCTTTCCGTCGCATCTCAAGAGGAGACGCTCTCCACAGGAATGGCGAGACGAACTCCAGGGTCGTGCCACCATTCCCAGAGTCCCCAGATGACTCCGTCCATTCCAGGGAAACCTCTTTCCCTGCACTGCCTCGACTTTCAAGCCGAGGATCGACTCACACCACTGTGGCACGTGGGACAGCCCTGTGGGAAAGCCTCGTGGGAAAGGGAAAGCCTCGTGGGAAAGCCTCGAGGGAAAGCCACAGATGCCTTGATCCACGCGAAGGGAAGCGAGACTCTGCTGCTACAGCTCTGGAGGAAAGCGCACCTGCATGCCCCACTCGGGACGAGGACTGACTCCCCTGGGGAGACTCCAGAAGTACCCAAGGATCCATGTCAGCACTGGACAGAAATCCTCAGGTTCCGGCACCGACTCCACACAAGATCTTAGGCCCCGGCATCGACGAGAGAGGAATCCGAGAGGCCCCGAGCAACTCGCATGGGGACTGGCCTTTCCTGAGGCCACCAGAGTGACTCCCCAGGGGAGTGGGTCCCTAGCAGTGTCATGCTTCCCTTCGCGTGGATCAAGGGATCTGTGGCTTTCCCTCGAGGCTTCCCACGAGGCTTTCCCACGAGGCTTTCCCAGTGGGCTGTCCCACGTGCCACCGTGGTGTGAGTCGATCCTAGGCTTGAAAGTCAAGGCAGTGCAAGGAAAACAGGTTTCCCTGGAATGGACTGAGACATCTGTGGGACTCTGGGAATGGTGGCACGACACTGGAGTTCCTCTCTTGTTTCCTGTGGAGAGTGCCCCGAGCAACTTGCATGGGGACTGGCCTTTCATGAGGCCAACAGAGCGGGTCTCTGAGGTCCAAGTCGTAAGTCGAGAGCTCCTGCTGCAACTCGAGAAAATCCAGGAGGTTCTCCCCTCCAGGCGAGATGTGGCCCATATCCGATGAGCGTCTCGAGGCTTATTCAACAAGCGTCTGGAACTAACAAAACGGGCCTTAAAACCCTAGCTGCAACTCAAGAAGTTCCCCGAAATACACCTCTCCACTCGAGAGGAAGCAGGAGAGTCCCGCCCACATCCAGAGTAGTCCGGTTACTGCTCCTAGCTCGAGAGGAGGGATCCTTTCCCTGCGTGGTCGGTCAAGTATTCCCGGAGTTCCCGACTCATCTCAAGAGGAGGCGCTATCCACAGGAAAGGCGAGAGGAACTCCAGATTCGTGCACCCATTCCCAGAGTCCCCCAGATGTCTCAGTCCATTCCAGGGAAACCTGTTTCCCTACACTGCCTCGACTTTTAGGACGAGGATCCACTCAAACCACGGTGGCACTTGGCACAGCCCTTAGGGAAATCTCGAGGGAAAGCCACAGATCCCTTGATCCATGCGAAGAGAAGCGTGACACTGCTGCTACAGCTTGGGAGGAAAGCGCACGTGCATGCCTCCACTCGAGATGAGGACTGGACTCCCCTGGGGAGACTCCAGAAGTACCCCAAGATCTATGTCAGCACTGGAGAGGAATCCTCAGGTTCCGGCACCGACTCCACACAAGGTCTTAGACCCCGGCATCGACGGGAGAGAAATCCCGAGAGGCCCTGAGCAACTCGCATGGGGACTGGCCTTACCTGAGGCCACCAGAGCGGGTCCCTGAGGTCCCCGTCGTAAGTCGAGAGCACCTGCACCAACTCGAGAAAATGCAGGAGGTTCTCCCCTCCAGGGGACATGAGGCCCATTTCCTCTGAGGCGTCCCCAGGCTAATTACACCTAACCTCTGGAACTTCCAAAGGGTCCTTCACACCATTGCTGCAACTCAAGAAGTTCCCCGAGTACCCGTCTCCACTCGAGAGGAAGCACGAGAGTCCCGCCCACATCCAGAGGAGCCCCGTTTCCGCCTCATAGCTCGAGAGGAGGGATCTTTCCCTGCGTGGTCGGGAAAGAATTCCCGGCGTTCCCGTTGCATCTCCAATTGGAGGCGCTCTCCACAGGAAAGGAGAGAGGAACTCCAGGGTCGTGCCACCATTCCCAGAGTCTTCCAGACGTCTCAGTCCATTCCAGGGAAACATGTTTTCCCTGCACTGCCTCGACTTTCAAGCCAAGGATCGACTCACACCTCGGTGGTACGTGGGACAGCCCTGTGGGAAAGCCTGGGTGGGAAAGTCTCGTGGGAAAAGCCTCGTGGGAAAGCCTCATGGGAAAGACTCCAGGGAAAGCCACAGATCCCTTGATCCACGAGAAGGGAAGCGTGACACTGCTGCTACCGCTCGGGAGGAAAGCGCACGTGCATGACCCCACTCGAGCCGAGGACTGACGCAAGCTTGGGAGACTCCAGAAGTACGCCAAGATCCATGTCAGCACTGGAGAGGAATCCTCAGGTTCCGGTCCCGACTCCACACAAGGTCTTAGGCCCCGGCATCGACCGGAGAGGAATCCTGAGAGGCCCCTAGCACCTCGCATGGGGACTGGCCTTTCCTGAGGTCACCAGAGCGGGTCCCTGAGGTCTCCGTCGTAACTCGAGAGCACCTGCCACAACTCGAGAAAATCCAGGAGGTTCTCCCCTCCAGGCGAGATGAGGCCCATTTCCGCTGAGGCGTCTCGAGGCTAATCACACCTAACCTCTGGAACTTCCAAAGGGTCCTTCACACCCTTGCTGCAAGTCAAGAAGTTCTCCGACATACCCATATCCACTCGAGAGGAAGGACGAGGTTCCCGGCCCATATCCAGCGGAGCCCCGTTTCCGCCTCGTAGCTCGAGAAGAGGGATCCTTTCCCTTTGTCGTCGGGAAAGAATTCCCAGCCTTCCCGTCGCATCTCAAGAGGAGGCGCTCTCCACAGGAAAGACGAGAGGAACTCCAGGGCCTTGCCAGCATTCCAAGAGTCCCCCAGATGTCTAAGTCCATTCCAGAAGAAACTGTTTTCCCTGCACTGCCTCGACGTTCACGCCGAGGATCGACTCACACCACCGTGGCACGTGGGACAGCCCTGTTGGAAAGCCTCGTGGGAAAGCCTCAATGGAAAGCGACAGATCCCTTGATCCACACGTCGGCAAGCGTGACACTGCTGCTGCAGGTCGTGAGGAAATGGCAGGTGCATGCCCCCACACGAGATGAGGACTGACTCCCCTGGTGAGACTCCAGAAGTACGGAAAGATTCATGTCAGCACTGGAGAGGCATCCTCAGGGTCTGGCCCCGACTCCACACAAGGTCTTAGGCACCGGCATCGATGGGAGAGGAATCCCTAAAGGCCCCCTGGTAACTCGCATGGGGACTGGCCTTTCCTGAGGCCACCAGAGCGGGTCCCTGAGGACCCGTCGTAACTCGAGAGCACCTGCCGCAACTGGGTAAAATCCAGGAGGTTCTCCCCTCCAGGCGGGATGAGGCCCATTTCCTCTGAGGTGTCTGGAGGCTCATCACACCTAACCTCTGGAAATTAAAAAGGGTCCTTGCTGCAACTCAAGAAGTTCCCCGACATACCCGTCTCCACACGAGAGGAAGCACGAGGGTCCCGCCCACATTCAGAGGAACCCCGTTTCCGAGATGAAGGATCCTATCCTGCTTAGTCCAGGAAAGATTTTTCGGCGTTCCCATGGCATCTCAAGAGCAAGGGTTCTCAATAGGAAAGGCAAGAGGAACTCCAGGGTCGTGCCACCATTTCAAGAGTCCCCCAGATGTCTCAGTCCATTTTAGAGGAACCCGTTTTCCCAGCACTGCCTCAACTTTCACGCCGAGGATCCACTCACACCATGGTGGCATGTGGGACAGCCCTGTGAGAAAGCTCGAGGGAAAGCCACAGATCCCTTGATCCCCGGGACGGGAAGCGTGACACATCTGCTACACTGTCCCTGAGGTCACGGTCGTATGTCGAGAGTACCTGCCGCAACTCGAGAAAATCCAGGAGGTTCTCTGCTCCAGTCGAGATGAGGCCCATTTTCCTCTGCGGCGTCTCGAGAGTAATCACAACTAAACTCTGGAACTTCCAAAGTGTCCTAAACACCCTTGCCTAAAACTCAAGAAGTTCCCCGACATACCCGTCTCCACTCCAGAGGAAGAACGAGGGTCCGGCAACCGCCAGAGGAGCTCCGTTTCCTCCTCCAAGCTCGAGATGAGGGATCCTTCCCTGCTTCCTCGGGAAAGAATTCCCGACGTTTCGACGCATCTCAAGAGGAGGGCGAGCTGCACAGGAAAGGCGAGAGGAACTCATGGGTCGTGCCACCATTCAAGAGTCCCCCAGATGTCTCAGTCCATTCCAGAGGATCCTGTTTTCCCTGCACTGCTTCGACTTTCACGCTGAGGATCGACTCACACCTGGTGGCACGTGTGACAACCCTGTGGGAAAGCCTCGTGGGAAAGCCTCCAGGGAAAGCCACAGATCCCTTAATCCACGCGACAGGAAGCATGACACTGCTGCTACAGCACGGGAGGAAAGTGCACGTGCATGCCCCTACTCGAGACGAGAACTGACTCCCCTGGGGAGACTCCAGAAATACCCCAAGATGCATGTCAGCCCTGGAGAGGAATCCTCAGGTTCCGGCCCCGACTCCACACAAGGTCTTAGGCCCTGGCATCGACGGGAGAGGAATAGCGACAGGACCTCTAGCAACTCACATGGGGACTGGCCTTTCCTGAGGTAACCAGAGCGGGTCCATGAGGTCCCCGTCGTAAGTCGAGAGCACCTGCCGCAACTCGGTAAAATCCAGGAGGTTCTCACCATGCAGGTGAGATGAGGCCCGTTTCCACTGATGTGTCTCCAGGCTAATCACACGTGAACTCTGGAACTTCTAAAGAGTCTTTCACAGTCATGCTGCAACTAAAGAAGTTCCCCGACATACCCGTCTCCACTCAAGAGGAAGCACGAGGGTCCCGGCCACATCCAGAGGAGCTCCGTTTCCGGCTCGTTGCTCGAGAGGAGGGATCCTTTCCCTGTGTGGTTGGGAATGAATTCCCGGCGTTCCCAGTCCCATCTCAAGATGAGGCGCTCTCCACAGGAAAGGCGAGAGGAACTCAAGGGTCGTGCCACCATTCGCAGTGTCCCCCAGATGTCTCAGTCCATTCCAGGGAAAACCTGTTTTCCCTGCACTGCCTTGACTTTCTAGCCGAGGATCGACTCACACCACGGTGGCACGTGGGACAAGCCCTGTGGGAAAGCCTCGTGGGAAAGTCCCCGTGGGAAAGCCTCGTGGGAAAGTCTCTAGGGAAAGCCACAGATCCCTTGATCCACGCGAATGGAAGCGTGACACTACTGCTACAGCTCTGGAGGAAATCGCACGTGCATGCCCCACTCGAGACTACGACTGACTCCCCTGGGGAGACTCCAGAATTACCCCAAGATCCATGTCAGCACTGGAGAGGAATCCTCAGGTTCCTGCACCGGCTCCACACAAGATCTTAGGCCCCTGCATCGACGGGAGAGGAAGCCCGAGAGGCCCCCGAGCAACTCCCATGGGGACTGGCCTTTCCTGACGCAACCACAGCGGGTCCCTGAGCTTCCCGTCTTAAGTCGAGAGCACCTGCAGCAACTCGAGAAAATCCAGGAGATTGTGCCCTCCAGGCGAGATGAGGCCATTTCCGCTGAGGCGTCTCGAGGCTAATCACACCTCACCTCTGGAACTTCCAAAGGGTCCTTCACACCCTTGCTGCAACTCAAGAAGTTCCCCGATATACCCGTCTTCACTCGAGAGGAAGCACGAGAGTCCCGCCTACATCCAGAGGAGCCCGGTGTCCGCCTCCAAACTCGAGAGGAGGGATCCTTTCCCTGCGTGGTCGGGGAAAGAATTCCCGGCATTTCCGTCGCATCTCAAGGGGAGGCGCTCTCCACAGGAAAGGCGAGAGGAACTCCAGGGTCATGCAACCGTTCCCAGTGTCCCCCAGATGTCTCAGTCCATTCCAGGGAAAGCTGTATTCCCTGCACTGCCTCCACTTTCAAGCCGAGGATCGACACACACCACGGTGGCACGTGGGACAGCCCTGTGGGAAAGCCTCGTGGGAAAGCCTCGGTGGGAAAGCCTCGAGGGAAAGCCACAGATCCCTTGATCCACGCGAAGGGAAGCATGGACACTGCTGCTACAGTCTCGGGAGGAAAGCGCACGTGCATGCCCCCACTCTGAGACGAGGACTGACTCCCCTGGGGAGACTCCAGAAGTACCCCAAGATCCATGTCAGCACTGGAGGGGAATCCTCAGGTTCCGGCACCGACTCCACACAAGGTCTTAGGCCCCGGCATCGACGTGGAGGGGAATCCCGAGAGGCCCCCCGGCAACTCGCATGGGGACTGGCCTTTCCTGAGGCCACCAGAGCGGGTCCCTGAGGTCCCCATCGTAAGTCGAGAGAATACTGCCCAACAGCGAGAAAATCCAGAGAGGTTCTCCCATCCGGGCGAGATGAGGCCCATTTCCGCTGAGGCCGTCTCGAGGCTAATCACATCTAACACTCTGGAACTTCCAAAAGGTCCTCACACCCTTGCTGCAACTCAAGAAGTTCCCAGACATACCCGTCTCCACTCGAGAGGAATGCACAGAGGTCCCGCCCACATCCAGAGAGCCCCGTTTCCGCTCTCCTAGCTCGAGAGAAGGGATCCTTTCCCTGCAGTGGATCGGGAAAGAATTCCCGTGCGTTCCCGTCGCATCTCAAGAGGAAGCGCTCTCCACAGGATAGGCGAGAGGAACTCCAGGGTCGTGCCACCATTCCCAGAGTCCACCACAATGTCCTCAGTCCATTTCCAGCGGAAACCTGTCTTTCCCTGCAATTACTTGGCTTCTCAAGCCGAGGATCGACTCACACAACGGTGGCCACGTGGGACAGCCCTTTGGGAAAGCCTCGTGGGAAAAGCCTCGTGGGAAAGACTGGAGGGAAAGCCCCTGATCCCTTATCCACAAGAAGGGAAGCGAGATACTGCAGCTACAGCTCGGAGGTAAGCGCATGTGCATGCCCCCACTCGAGACGAGGACTGACTCCCCTGGGGAGACTCCAGAAGTACCCAAGATCCATGTCAGCAAGGAGAGGAATCCTCAGGTTCCTGCACCGACTCCACACAAGGCCTTAGGCCCCGGCATCGATGGAGTGAAATCCCGAGAGGCCCCGAGCCACTCGCATGGGGACTGGCCTTCCTGAGGCCACCAGAGCGAGTCCCTGAGGTCCCCGTCATAAGTCGAGAGAACCTGCCACAACTCGAGAAAATCCAGGAGGTTCTTCCCTCCAGACGAGATGAGCCCATTTCCGCAGAGGCGACTCGAGGCTAATCACACCTAACCTCTGGAACTTCCAAAGGGCCCTTCACACCCTTGCTGCAACTCAAGAAGTTCCCGACATACCCGTCTCCACTCGAGAGGAAGCACGAGAGTCCCGCCCACATCCAGAGGAGCCCCGTTTCCGCCTCCTAGCTCGAGAGGAGGGATCCTTTCCCTGCGTGTTCGGAAAGAATTCCCGTTCCCGCATCTCAAGAGGAGGCGCTCTCCACAGGAAAGGCGAGAGGAACTCCAGGGTCGTGCCACCATTCCCAGAGTCCCCCAGATGTCTCAGTCCATTCCAGGGAAACCTGTTTTCCCTGCACTGCCTCGACTTTCAAGCCGAGGATCGACTCACACCACGGGGCACGTGGGACAGCCCTGTGGAAAGCCTCCTGAAAGCCGTGGGAAAGCCTCGAGGGAAAGCCACAGATGCTTGATCACCCGAAGGGAAGTGTGACACTGCTGCTACAGCTCGGGAGGAAAGCGCACGTGCATGCCCCCACTCGAGACGAGGACTGACTCCCTGGGAGACTCCAGAAGTACCCCAAGATCCATGTCAGCACTGGAGAGGAATCCTCAGTTCCGGCACCGACTCCACACAAGGTCTTAGGCCCCGGCATCGACGGGAGAGGAATCCGAGAGGCCCCGAGGCATGGGGACTGGCCTTTCCTGAGGCCACAGAGCGGTCCCTGAGGTCCCCGTCATAAGTCGAGAGCACCTGCCGCAACTCGAGAAAATCCAGGAGGTCCCCTCAGGCGAGATGAGGGAAGATGAATTCTTTCCCGACCACGCAGGGAAAGGTCTCGAGCTAGGAGGCGGAAACGGGCTCCTCTGGATGTGGCGGGACTCTCGTGCTTCCTCTCGAGTGGAGACGGGTATGTCGGGGAACTTCTTGAGTTGCAGCAAGGGTGTGAAGATTTTGGAAGTTCCAGAGTTAGGTTGATTAAGACGCCTCAGAGGAAATGGGCCTCATCTCGCCTGGAGGGGAGAACCTCCTGGATTTTCTCGAGTTGCGGCAGGTGATCTCGACTTATGACGGGGACCTCAGGGACCCGCTCTAATGGCCTCAGGAAAGGCCAGTCCCCATGCTAGTTACTCGGGGCCTCTCGGGATTCCTCTCCCGTCGATGCCGGGGCCTAAGACCTTGTTTGGAGTCGGTGCCGGAACGTGAGGATTCCTCTCCAGGGCTGACGTGGATATTGGGGTACTTCTGGACTCTCCTCAGGGTAGTCAGTCCTCGTCTCGAGTGGGGGCATGCACGTGTGCTTTCCTCCCGAGCTGTAGCAGCAGTGTCACACTTCCCTTCGGGTTGATCAAAGGCAACTGTGGCTTTTCCCTCGAGGCTTTCCCACCGAGGCTTTCCCTCGAGTCTTTCCAACGAGGCTTTCCCACAGGGCTGTCCCACGTGCCACCGTGGTGTGAGTCGATCCTTGGCTTGAAAGTCGAGGCAGTGCAGGGAAAAACAGGTTTCCCTGGAATGGACTGAGACATCTGGGGGACGCTGGAATGGTGGCCCGACCCTGGAGTTTCCTCTCGCCTTTCCTGTGGAGATGCGCCTCCTCTTTAGATGCGCCGGGAAACACTGGGAACTCTTTCCCAATCACTGAGGGAAAGGATCCCTCCTCTCGAGCTAGGAGGCGGAAACGGGGCTCCTCTGGATGTGGGCGGGACTCTCGTGCTTCATCTCGAGTGGAGACGGGTATGTCAGGGAACTTCTTGAGTTGCAGGCAAGGGTGTGAAAGGAGCCACTTTGGAAGGTCCAGAGGTTAGGTGTGATTAGCCTCGAGTCGCCTCTGTGGAAATGGGGCCTCATCTCGCTCTGGAGGGAAGAACCTCCTGGTTTTCTCGAGTTGTGGCAGGTTCTCTCGACTTATGACGGGGACCTCAGGGACTCCGCTCTGGTGGCCTCAGGAAGGCCAGTCCCCATGCGAGTGCCGCTCGGGGCCTCTCGTGATTTCACTCCTATCGAATGCCGGGCCTAAGGCCTTGTGTGGAGTCGGTGCAGGAACCTGAGGATTCCTCTCCTTGCTGACATGGATCTTGGGTACTTCTGGAGTCTCCCCAGGGGAGTCAGTCCTCGTCTCGAGTGGGCGCATGCACATGCCGCTTTACCTCCTGAGCTGTAGCTGCAGTATCTCGCTTCCCTTCTTGGTGGAGTAAGGGATCAGTGGCTTTCCTCCAGTCTTTCCCACGAGGCTTTCCCACGAGGCTTTTCCCACAAGGGCTGTCCCACATGCCACCGTTGTGTGAGTCGATCCTCGGCTTGAGAGCCAAGTTAATGCAGGGAAAGCAGGTTTCCGTGAAATGGACTGAGACATGTGGGGGACTCTGGGAATGGTGCACGACCCTGGAGTTCCTCTCGCCTATCCTGTGGGAGAGCGCTTCCCTCTTGAGATGCGACGGGAACCACGGGAATTCTTTCCCGTCCACTCAGAGAAAGGATCCCTTCCTCTCGAGTAGGAGGCGGACACGGGGCTCCTCTGGATGTGGGCGGGACTCTTGTGCATCCTCTCGAGTGGAAGACGGGTATGTCTGGGATCTCTCTTGAGTTGCAGCAAGGGTGTAGGACCTTTTGGAAGTTCCAGAGGTTAGGATGTGATTAGCCTCGAGAGGCCTCAGCGGAAATGGGCCTCATCTCGCCGGATGGGAGAACCTCCTTGGATTTTCTCGCTAGTTGTGGGCAGCTATTCTCGACTTACGACGGGGACCTCAGGGACCCGCTTTGGTGGCCTCAGGAAAGGCCAGTCCCCATGCGAGTTGCTCGGGGGCCTCTCGGGATTCCCCTCCGTCGATGCCGGGCCTAAGACCTTGTGTGGAGTCGGTGCCGGACCTGAGGATTCCCCTCCAGTGCTGACATGGATCTTGGGTACTTCTGGAGTCTCCCCAGGGGAGTCAGTCCTCGTCTCGAGTGGGGCATGCACGTGCGCTTTCCTCCCGAGCTGTAGCAGCAGTGTCATGCTTCCCTTCGCGTGGATCAAGGGATCTGTGGCTTTCCCTCGAGGCTTTCCCACCAGGCTTTCCACGAGGCTTTCCACAGGGCTGTCCCACGTGCCACCGTTGGTGTGAGTCGATCCTCGGCTGAAAGTGGAGGCAGTGCAGGGAAACAGTTTCCCTGGAATGGACTGAGACATCTGGGGGACACTGGGAATGGTTGCACGACCCTGGAGTTCCTCTCGCCTTTCCTGTGGAGAGCGCCTCCCTTGAGATTGCGACGGAAACCGGGAATTCTTTCCCCACCACGCAGGGAAAGGATCCCTCCTCTCGAGCTTGGAGAGCGGACACGGGCTCCTCTGGATGTAGGCGGGACTCTCGTGCTTCTCTCTCGAGTGTGAAGACGGGTATATCGGGGAACTTCTTGAGTTGCAGCAAGGGTGTGAAGGACCCTTTGAAGTTCCAGAGGTGAGGTGTGATTAGCCTCGAGACGCCTCAGCGGAAATGGGCCTCATCTCGCCTGGAGGGAATCTCCTGGATTTTCTCGAGTTGCTGCAGGTGCTCTCGACTTAAGACGGGAAGCTCAGGGACCCGCTGTGGTTGCGTCAGGAAAGGCCAGTCCCCATGGAGTTGCTCGGGGGCCTCTCGGCTTCCTCTCCCGTCGATGCCAGGGGCCTAAGATCTTGTGTGGAGCCGGTGCAGGAACCTGAGGATTCCTCTCCAGTGCTGACATGGATCTTGGGGTAATTCTGGAGTCTCCCCAGGGGAGTCAGTCGTAGTCTCGAGTGGGGCATGCACGTGCGATTTCCTCCAGAGCTGTAGCATAGTGTCACGCTTCCATTCGCGTGGATCAAGGGATCTGTGGCTTTCCCTAGAGACTTCCCACGAGGCTTTCCACGGGCTTTCCCACGAGGCTTTCCCACAGGGCTGTCCCACGTGCCACCGTGGTGTGAGTCGATCCTCGGCTAGAAAGTCAAGGCAGTGCAGGGAAAACAGGTTTCCCTGGAATGGACTGAGACATCTGGGGGACACTGCGAATGGTGGCACGACCCTTGAGTTCCTCTCGCCTTTCCTGTGGAGAGCGCCTCATCTTGAGATGGACGGGAACGCCGGGAATTCATTCCCAACCACACAGGGAAAGGATCCCTCCTCTCGAGCAACGAGCCGGAAACGGAGCTCCTCTGGATGTGGCCGGGACCCTCGTGCTTCCTCTTGAGTGGAGACGGGTATGTCGGGGAACTTCTTTAGTTGCAGCATGACTGTGAAAGACTCTTTAGAAGTTCCAGAGTTCACGTGTGATTAGCCTGGAGACACATCAGTGGAAACGGGCCTCATCTCACCTGCATGTGAGAAAACCTCCTGGATTTTACCGAGTTGCGGCAGGTGCTCTCGACTTACGACGGGGACCTCATGGACCCGCTCTGGTTACCTCAGGAAGGCCAGTCCCCATGTGAGTTGCTAGAGGTCCTGTCGCTATTCCTCTCCCGTCGATGCCAGGGCCTAAGACCTTGTGCGTGGGAGTCGGGGCCGGAACCTGAGGATTCCTCTCCAGGGCTGACATGCATCTTTGGTATTTCTGGAGTCTCCCCAGGGGAGTCAGTTCTCGTCTCGAGTAGGGGCATGCACGTGCACTTTCCTCCCGTGCTG
>NW_017216498.1:0-13153 GCF_001704415.2 Capra hircus
GGCTCTCCCCCGGCCCGGCGCGCGGCCCTGCCCGGGTCGTGCCCCCCTTCCCCCGTCCCCCCGCTGTCTCCGTCCCCGGGCCCCCCCGTTTTCCTGGCCCTGCCTCGCCTTTCCCGCCGCGGGCCGCCTCCCCCGGTGGCCCCTGGGCCCGCCCTGTGGGCCGCCTCGGTGGGCCCGCCTCCTGCCCGCCCGTCGCGGTCCCGCCCCTGCTCCCTGCTCCGCCCGCCGGGCCGCGTGCCCTCCTGCTCCCGCTCGGGCGCGCCGTGCCTGCCCCCCCTCGCGCCGCGGCCTGCCTCGCCCTGGGCGCCTCCCGCCGTCCCCCCCGCTCCCTGTCCGCCCTGGCGCGGCCTCCTCCGGTTCCGGCCCCGCCTCCCCCCCGGTCTTCGGCGCGGCCTCGCCGGGCGCGGCCTCCCGCGCGGCCCGCGCCCTCGCCTGGGCGGCCTTTCCTGCGGCCCCCGCGCGGGTCCCTGCGGTCCCCGTCGTCCGCGCGCCCTCCGCCCCTCGCGCCCCTCCCGGCGCTCCCCTCCCGGCGCGCTGCGGCCCTTTCCGCTGCGGCGTCTCGCGGCTCCTCCCCTCCCCTCTGGCCCTTCCCCGGGTCGCTTCCCCCCCTTGCTGCCCCTCCCGCCGTTCCCCGCCCTCCCCGTCTCCCCTCGCGCGGCCGCCCGCGCGTCCCGCCCCCTCCCGCGGCGCCCCGTTTCCGCCTCCTCGCTCGCGCGGCGGGCTCCTTTCCCTGCGTGGTGGGGCCCGCCTTCCTGGCCTTCCCGTCGCCTCTCCCGCGGCGCGGCGCTCTCCCCCGGCCCGGCGCGCGCCCTCCCGGGTCGTGCCCCCCCTTCCCCGCGTCCCCCGCTGTCTCCGTCCCTTCCCGGGCCCCCTGTTTTCCCTGCCCCTGCCTCGCCTTTCCCGCCGCGGCTCGCCTCCCCCCCCGGTGGCCCGTGGGCCCGCCTGTGGGCCCGCCTCGTGGCCCGCTTCGCGGGCCCGCCCCCGCTCCCTTGCTCCCGCGCCGGCCGCGTGCCCCTGCTGCTCCCGCTCGGCGCCGGGCCCGTGCCTGCCCCCTCGCGCCGCGGCCTGCCTCCCCTGGGGCGCCTCCCCCGTCCCCCCCGCTCCCTGTCCGCCCCTGGGCGCGGCCTCTCCGGTTCCGGCCCCGCCCCCCCCCGGTCTTCGGCCCCGCCCTCGCCGGCGCGGCCTCCCGCGCGGCCCCCGCGCCCCTCGCCTGGGGCCTGGCCTTTCCTGCGGCCCCCCGCGCGGGTCCCTGCGGTCCCCGTCGTCCGTCGCGCGCCCCTGCCGCCCCTCGCGCCCCTCCCGGCGGTTCTCCCTCCCGGCGCGCTGCGGCCCCTTTCCGCTGCGGCGTCTCGGCTCCCCCCCTCCCCTCTGGCCCTTCCCCCGGGTCCTTCCCCCCTTGCTGCCCTCCGCCGTTCCCCGCCCTCCCGTCTCCCCTCGCGCGGCCGCCCGCGCGTCCCGCCCCCCTCCCGCGGCGCCCCCGTTTCCGCCTCCTCGCTCGCGCGGCGGGCTCCTTTCCCTGCGTGTTCGGCCCGCCTTCCCGGCCTTCCCGTCGCCCTCCCGCGGCGGCGCTCTCCCCGGCCCGGCGCGCGGCCCTCCCGGGTCGTGCCCCCTTCCCCGCGTCCCCCCGCTGTCTCCGTCCCTTCCCGGGCCCCTGTTTTCCCTGCCCTGCCTCGCCTTTCCCGCCGCGGCTCGCCTCCCCCCCGGTGGCCCGTGGCCCCTGTGGCCCGCCTTGGGCCGCCTCGTGGGCCCGCCTGGCGGGCCCGCCCCCGCTCCCTTGCTCCCCCGCGCCGGGCCGCGTGCCCTGCTGCTCCCGCTCGGGCGGCCCGCGCCCGTGCCTGCCCCCCTCGCGCCGCGGCCTGCCTCCCCTGGGGCGCCTCGCCGCCGTCCCCCCCGCTCCCTGTCCGCCCTGGCGCGGCCTCCCCCGGTTCCCGGCCCTCCGGTCTTCGGCCCCGCCTCGCCGGGCGCGGCCTCCCGCGCGGCCCCGCGCCCCTCGCCTGGGCCTGCCTTTCCTGCGGCCCCGCGGCGGGTCCCTGCGGTCCCCGTCGTCCGTCGCGCGCCCCTGCCGCCCTCGCGCGCCCTCCCGGCGGTTCTCCCCTCCCGGCGCGCTGCGGCCCCTTTCCGCTGCGGCGTCTCGCCGGCTCCTCCCCTCCCCTCTGGCCCTTCCCCCGGGTCCTTCCCCCCCTTGCTGCCCCTCCCCGCCGTTCCCCCTCCCCTCGCCCGTCCGCCCGCCGTCCCGCGCCCCCCTCCCGCGGCGCCCGTTTCGGCCTCCTCGCTCGCGCGGCGGGCTCCTTTCCCTGCGTGGTCGGGCCCGCTTTGTTCCGTTCTCCCGTCTCCCCGGCCCGGCGCGCGGCGTTTGCCGCCCGGTGTGCCGGCCCCTTTGGCCGTTCCCGCGGTTCGGTGTGCTTCGCCTCGCGCCGCCTCCGCGGCCCTGGGCCTCCTCTCGCCTGGCGGGGCGCCCCTCCTGGCTTTTCTCGCGTTGCGGCCGGTGCTCTCGCCTTCCGCCGGGGCCCTCCGGGCCCGCTCTGGTGGCCTCCGGCCCGGCCCGTCCCCCTGCGCGTTGCTCGGGGCCTCTCGGCTTCCTCTCCCGTCGCTGCGGGGCCTCCGCCCTTGTGTGGCGTCGGTGCCGCCCCCTGCGGCTTCCTCTCCCGTGCTGCCCTGGCTCTTGGGGTCCTTCTGGCGTCTCCCCGGGGCGTCCGTCCTCGTCTCGCGTGGGGCCTGCCCGTGCGCTTTCCTCCGCGCTGTCGCCGCCGTGTCCGCTTCCCTTCGCGTGGCTCCCGGCCTCTGTGGCTTTCCTCCCGGCTTTCCCCCCGCGGCTTTCCCCCGGGCTTTCCCCCGGGCTGTCCCCCGTGCCCCCGTGGTGTGCGTCGCTCCTCGGCTTGCCCGTCGCGGCCGTGCCGGGCCCCCCGGTTTCCCTGGCCTGGCCTGCGCCCTCTGGGGCCTCTGGGCCTGGGGCCCGCCCCTGGCGTTCCTCTCGCCTTTCCTGTGGCGCGCGCCTTCGGCTCCCCGTCGGCGCTCGGCGGCGGCCCTCCTCTGGCTGTGGGCGGGCCTCTCGTGCTTCCTCTCGCGTGGCGCCGGGTCTGTCGGGGCCTTCTTGCGTTGCCGCCCGGGTGTGCCGGCCCTTTGGCCGTTCCCGCGGTTCGGTGTGCTTCGCCTCGCGCCGCCTCCGCGGCCCTGGGCCCTCTCGGCCTGGCCTCCTCTCGCCTGGCGGGCGCCCCTCCTGCTTTTCTCGCGTTGTGGCCGGCTGCTCTCGCCTTCCGCCGGGGCCTCCGGGCCCGCTCTGGTGGCCTCCGGCCCGGCCCGTCCCCCTGCGCGTTGCTCGGGGCCTCTCGGCTTCCTCTCCCGTCGCTGCCGGGGGGCCTCCGCCCTTGTGTGGCGTCGGTGCCCCCTGCGGCTTCCTCTCCCGTGCTGCCCTGGCTCTTGGGGTCCTTCTGGCGTCTCCCGGGGCGTCCGTCCTCGTCTCGCGTGGGGCCTGTGTGCGCTTTTCCCGCGCTGTCGCCGCCGTGTCCCGCTTCCCTTCGCGTGGCTCCCGGGCTCTGTGGTTTTCGCGGCTTTCCCCCGCGGCTTTCCCCGCTTTCCCCCCGGGCTGTCCCCGTGCCCCCGTGGTGTGCGTCGCTCCTCGCTTGCCCGTCGCGGCGTGCCGGGCCCCCGGTTTCCCTGGCCTGGCCTGCGCCCTCTGGGGGCCTCTGGGCCTGGTGGCCCGCCCTGGCGTTCCTCTCGCCTTTCCTGTGGCGCGCGCCTCCTCTTGCGCTGCGCCGGGCCCGCCGGGCCTTCTTTCCCGCCCCGCCGGCCCGGCTCCTCCTCTCGCGCTCGGCGGCGGCCCGGGGCTCCTCTGGCTGTGGCGGGCCTCTCGTGCTTCCTCTCGCGTGGCGCCGGGTCTGTCGGGCCCTTCTTGCGTTGCCGCCCGGGTGTGCCGGCCCCTTTGGCCGTTCCCGCGCGGTGTGCTTCGCCTCGCGCCGCCGCGGCCCTGGGCCTCCTCTCGCCTGGCGGGGCGCCCCTCCTGGCTTTTCTCGCGTTGCGGCCGGTGCTCTCGCCTTCCGCCGGGGCCCTCCGGGCCCGCTCTGGTGGCCTCCGGCCCGGCCCGTCCCCTGCGCGTTGCTCGGGGCCTCTCGGGCTTCCTCTCCCGTCGCTGCCGGGCCTCCGCCCTTGTGTGGCGTCGGTGCCGGCCCCTGCGGCTTCCTCTCCCGTGCTGCCCTGGCTCTTGGGGTCCTTCTGGCGTCTCCCCCGGGCGTCCGTCCTCGTCTCGCGTGGGGGCCTGCCCGCGCTTTCCTCCGCGCGCTGTCGCCGCCGTGTCCCGCTTCCCTTCGCGTGGCTCCGGGCTCTGTGGCTTTCCCTCGCGGCTTTCCCCCGCGGCTTTCCCCCCCCCCCGGGCTGTCCCCGTGCCCCCTGGTGTGCGTCGCTCCGGCTTGCCCGTCGCGGCCGTGCCGGGCCCCCCGGTTTCCCTGGCCTGGCCTGCGCCCTCTGGGGGCCTCTGGGCCTGTGGCCCGCCCCTGGCGTTCCTCTCGCCTTTTCCTGTGGCGCGCGCCTCCTCTTGCGCTGCGCCGGCCCGCCGGGCCTTTCTTTCCCCCCCGCCGGGCCCGGCTCCTCTCTCGCGCGCGGCCCCGGGGCTCCTCTGGCTGTGGGCGGGCCTCTCGTGCTTCCTCTCGCGTGGCGCCGGGTCTGTCGGGGCCCTTCTTGCGTTGCCGCCCGGGTGTGCCGGCCCTTTGGCCGTTCCCGCGGTTCGGTGTGCTTCGCCTCGCGCCGCCTCCGCGGCCCTGGGCCTCCTCTCGCCTGGCGGGGCGCCCTCCTGGCTTTTCTCGCGTTGCGGCCGGTGCTCTCGCCTTCCGCCGGGGCCTCCGGGCCCCGCTCTGGTGGCCTCCGGCCCGGCCCGTCCCCCTGCGCGTTGCTCGGGGCCTCTCGGCTCCTCTCCGTCGCTGCCGGGGCCTCCGCCCTTGTGTGGCGTCGTGCCGGCCCCTGCGGCTTCCTCTCCGTGCTGCCCTGGCTCTTGGGGTCCTTCTGGCGTCTCCCCGGGGCGTCCGTCCTCGTCTCGCGGGGGCCTGCCCCGTGCGCTTTCCTCCCGCTGTCGCCGCCGTGTCCCGCTTCCCTTCCGGTGGCTCCCGGGCTCTGTGGCTTTCCTCGCGGCTTTCCCCGCGGCTTTCCCCCGCGGCTTTCCCCCGTCCCCCGTGCCCCGTGGTGTGCGTCGCTCCTCGGCTTGCCCGTCGCGGCCGTGCCGGGCCCCCGGTTTCCCTGGCCTGGCCTGCGCCTCTGGGGGGCCTCTGGGCCTGGTGGCCCGCCCCTGGCGTTCCTCTCGCCTTTCCTGTGGCGCGCGCCTCCTCTTGCGCTGCGCCGGGCCGGCCGGCCTTCTTTCCGCCCGCCGGGCCCGGCTCCTCCTCTCGCGCTCGGCGGCGGCCCCGGGGCTCCTCTGGCTGTGGCGGGCCTCTCGTGCTTCCTCTCGCGTGGCGCCGGGTCTGTCGGGGCCCTTCTTGCGTTGCCGCCGGGTGTGCCGGCCCCTTTGGCCGTTCCCGCGGTTCGGTGTGCTTCGCCTCGCGCGCCTCCGCGCCCTGGGCCTCCTCTCGCCTGGCGGGGCGCCCCTCCTGGCTTTTCTCGCGTTGCGGCCGGTGCTCTCGCCTTCCGCCGGGGCCCTCCGGGCCCCGCTCTGGTGGCCTCCGGCCCGGCCCGTCCCCTGCGCGTTGCTCGGGGCCTCTCGGGCTTCCTCTCCCGTCGCTGCCGGGGCCTCCGCCTTGTGTGGCGTCGGTGCCGGCCCCTGCGGCTTCCTCTCCCGTGCTGCCCTGGCTCTTGGGGTCCTTCTGGCGTCTCCCCCGGGGCGTCCGTCCTCGTCTCGTGGCCTGCCCGTGCGCTTTCCCCCGCGCTGTCGCCGCCGTGTCCCGCTTCCCTTCGCGTGGCTCCGGGCTCTGTGGCTTTTCCGGCTTTCCCCTTTCCCCCGCGGCTTTCCCCCGGGCTGTCCCCCGTGCCCCGTGGTGTGCGTCGCTCCTCGCTTGCCGTCGCGGCCGTGCCGGGCCCCCGGTTTCCCTGGCCTGGCCTGCGCCCTCTGGGGCCTCTGGGCCTGGTGGCCGCCCCCTGGCGTTCCTCTCGCCTTTCCTGTGGCGCGCGCCTCCTCTTGCGCTGCGCCGGGCCGCCGGGCCTTCTTTCCGCCCGCCGGGCCGGCTCCCTCCTCTCGCGCTCGGCGGCGGCCCCGGGCTCCTCTGGCTGTGGCGGGCC
The DNA here is from genome assembly GCF_001704415.2 of Capra hircus. Lineage (NCBI taxonomy): Eukaryota > Metazoa > Chordata > Mammalia > Artiodactyla > Bovidae > Capra > Capra hircus. The sequence continues at coordinate 6,196 of NW_017216498.1, forward strand.
TCTCGTGCTTCCTCTCGCGTGGCGCCGGGTCTGTCGGGGCCCTTCTTGCGTTGCCGCCCGGGTGTGCCGGCCCTTTGGCCTTTCCCGCGTTCGGTGTGCTTCGCTCGCGCGCCTCCGGCCTGGGCCTCCTCTCGCCTGGAGGGGCCCCCTCCTGGCTTTTCTCCGTTGCGGCGGTGCTCTCGCCTTCCGCGGGCCCTCCGGGCCCGCTCTGGTGGCCTCCGGCGGCCGTCCCCTGCGCGTTGCTCGGGGGCCTCTCGGCTTCCTCTCCCGTCGCTGCGGGGCCTCCCCCTTGTGTGGCGTCGGTGCGGCCCCCTTCTCTCCCGTGCTGCCCTGGATCTTGGGGTCCTTCTGGCGTCTCCCCCGGGCGTCCGTCCTCGTCTCGCGTGGGGCCTGCCCGTGCGCTTTCCTCCGCGCTGTCGCCGCCGTGTCACCTTCCTTCGTGGCTCCCGGCTCTGGCTTTCCCTCGCGGCTTTCCCCCGCGGGCTTTCCCCCGGCTTTCCCCCGGGCTGTCCCCGTGCCCCGTGGTGTGCGTCGCTCCTCGGCTTGCAGGCCGTGCCGGGCCCCAGGTTTCCCTGGAATGGCCTGGATCTGGGGCCTCTCTTGGTGGCCGCCCCCTGGCGTTCCTCTCGCCTTTCCTGTGGCGCGCGCCTCCTCTTGCGCTGCGCCGGGACCGCCGGGCCTTCTTTCCCGCCCCACCGGGAAAGGATCCTCCTCTCGAGCTAGGAGGCGGCGGGGCTCCTCTGGATGTGGGCGGGACTCTCGTGCTTCTCTCGAGTGGAGCCGGGTATGTCGGGCCTTCTTGAGTTGCAGCCGGGTGTGAAGGACCCTTTGGAAGTTCCCCGGTTAGGTGTGATTCGCCTCGAGGGCCTGGGCCTCCTCTCGCCTGGAGGGGAACCTCCTGGATTTTCTCGAGTTGCGGCAGGTGCTCTCGACTTACGCCGGGGACTCGGGCCCCGCTCTGGTGGCCTCAGGAAAGGCCAGTCCCATGCGAGTTGCTCGGGGCCTCTCGGGATTCCTCTCCGTCGATGCCGGGCCTAAGATCTTGTGTGGAGTCAGGTGCGGAACCTGAGGATTCCTCTCCAGTGCTGACATGGATCTGGGTACTTCTGGAGTCTCCCCAGGGAGTCAGTCCTCGTCTCGAGTGGGGCATGCACGTGCGCTTTCCTCCCGAGCTGTAGCAGCAGTGTCACGCTTCCCTTGCGTGGATCAAGGGATCTGTGGCTTTCCCTCGAGGCTCGAGGCTTTCCCATGAGGCTTTCCCACGAGGCTTTCCCACAGGGCTGTCCCACGTGCCACCGTGGTGTGAGTCGATCCTCGCTTGAAAGTCGAGGCAGTGCAGGGAAAACAGGTTTCCCTGGAATGGACTGAGACATCTGGGGGACTCTGGGAATGGTGGCACGACCCTGGAGTTCCTCTCGCCTTTCCTGTGGAGAGCGTCTCCTCTTGTGATGCGACGGGAACGCCGGGAATTCTTTCCCGAACACGCAGGGAAAGGATCCCTCCTCTCGAGCTAGGAGGCGGAAACGGGGCTCCTCTGGATGTGGGCAGAACTCTCCTTTCCTCTCGAGTGGAGACGGGTATGTCGGGAAACTTCCTGAGTTGCATCAAGTGTGAAGGACCTTTTGGAAGCTTCCAGAGGTTAGGTGTGATTAGCCTCGAGACGCCTCAGCGGAAATGGGCCTCTTCTCGCCTGGAGGGGAGAACCTCCTGGATTTTCTCGAGTTGGCAGCAGGTGCTCTCGACTTACGACGAGGACCTCAGGGACCCGCTCCTGGTGGCTCAGGAAAGGCCAGTCCCCTTGCGAGTTGCTCGGGGCCTCTCGGGATTCCTCTCCCGTCGATGCCTGGGGCCTAAGACCTTGTGTGGAGTCGGTGCCGGAAACCTGAGGATTCCTCTCCAGTGCTGACATGGATCTTGGGGTACTTCTGGAGTCTCCCCAGGGGAGTCAGTCCTCGTCTCGAGTGAGGGGCATGCACGTGCGCTTTCCTCCCGAGCTGTAGCAGCAGTGTCATGCTTCCCTTCGCGTGGATCAAGGGATCGTGCAACTTTCCCTCGAGGCTTTCCCACAGAGGCTTTCCCACGAGGCTTTCCCACAGGGCTGTCCCACGTGCCACCGTGGTGTGAGTCGATCCTCGGCTTGAAAGTCGAGGCAGTGCAGGGAAAACAGGTTTCCCTGGAATGGACTGAGACATCTGGGGGACTCTGGGAATGGTGGCACGACCCTGGAGTTCCTCTCGCCTTTCCATGTGGAGAGCGCCTCCTCTTGAGATGCGACGGGAAACGCCGGGAATTCTTTCCCGAGCACGCAGGGAAAGGATCCCTGCCCTCGAGCTAGAAGGCGGAAACGGGGCTCCTCTGGATGTGGGCCGGACTCTCGTGCTTCCTTCTCGAGTGGAGACGGGTATGTCGGGGAACTTCTTTGAGTTGCAGCAAGGGTGTGAAGGACCCTTTGGAAATTCCAGAGGTTAGGTGTGATTAGCCTCGAGACGCCTCACGCGGAAATGGGCCTCATCTCGCCTGGAAGGGAGAACCTCCTGGATTTTCTCTAGTTGCGGCAGGTGCTCTCGACTTACGACGGGGACCTCTGGGACCCGCTCTGGTGGCCTCAGGAAAGGCCAGTCCCCATGCTAGTTGCATGGGGCCTCTCGGGATTCCTCTCCCGTCGATGCTGGGGCCTAAGACCTTGTGTAGAGTCGGTGCAGGAACCGGAGGATTCCCACTCCAGTGCTGACATGGTTCCTGGGGGTACTTTTGGAGTCTCCCTAAGGGAGTCAGTCCTCGTCTCGAGTTGGGGCATGCACGTGCGCTTTCCTCCCGAGCTGTAGCTGTAGTGTCACGCTTCCCTTCGCGTGGATGAAGGAATCTGTGGCTTTCCCCCGAGTCTTTCCCACGAGGCTTTCCCACGAGGCTTTCCCAAATGGCTGTCCAACGTGCCACCGTGGTGTGAGTCATTCCTCGGCTTGAAAGTCGAGGCAGTGCAAAGGAAAACACGTTTCCCTGGAGTGGACTGAGACATCTGGGGGACTCTGGGAATCGTGGCACGACCCTGGAGTTCCTCTCGCCTTTCCTGTAGAGAGCGCCCCCTCTTGAGCTGCGATGGGAAGGCCAGGAATTCTTTCCTGAACACGCAGGGAAAGGAACCCTCCTCTCGAGCTAGGAGGTGGAAACGGGGCTCCTCTGGATGTGGGCGGGACTCTCGTGCTTCCTCTCGAGTCGAGACGGGTATGTCGGGGAACTTCTTGAGTTGCAGCAAGGGTGTGAAGGACCCTTTGAAAGTTCCAGAGGTTAGGTGTGATTAGCCTCGAGAAGCCTCAGCGGAAATGGGCCTCATCTCGCCTGGAGGGGAGAACCTCCTGGATTTTCTCGAGTTGCGGCAGGTGCTCTCGACTTACGACGGGAACCTCAGGGACATGATCTGGTGGCCTCAGGAAAGGCCAGTCCCCATGCGAGTTGCTCGGGGGCCTCTCGGTATTCCTCTCCCATCGATGCCGCGGCCTAAGACCTTGTGTGGAGTCGGTGCCGGAACCTGAGGATTCCTCTCCAGTGTTGACATGGATCTTGGGGTACTTCCTGAGTCTCCCCTGTGGAGTCAGTCCTCGTCTCGAGTGGGGGCATGCACGTGCGCTTTCCTCCCCAGCTGTAGCAGCAGTGTCACGCTTCCCTTCGCGTGGATCAAGGGATCTGTGGCTTTCCCTCGAGGCTTTCCCACGATGCTTTCCCACGAGGCTTTCCCACAAGGCTGCCCACGTGCCACCGTGGTGTGAGTCGATCCTCGGCTTGAAAGTCGAGGCAGTGCAGGGAAAACAGGTTTCCCTGGAATGGACTGAGACATCTGGGGGACTCTGGGAATGGTGGCACGACCGTGGAGTTCCTCTCGCCTTTCCTGTGGAGAGCGCCTCCTCTTGAGATGCGACGGAAATGCCGGGAATTCTTTCCCGACCACGCAGGGGAATGATCCCTCCTCTCGAGCTAGGAGGCGGAAACGGGGCTCCTCTGGATGAGGGCGGGACTCTCGTGATTCCTCTCGAGTGGAGACGGGTATGTCGGGGAACTTCTTGAGTTGCAGCAAGGGTGTGAAAGACCCTTTGTAAGTTCCAGAAGTTAGGTGTGATTAGCCTCGAGATGCCTCAGGGGAAATGGGCCTCATCTCGCCTGGAGGGGAGAACCTCCTGGATTTTCTCGAGTTGTGGCAGGTGCTCTCGACTTACGACGGGGACCTCACGGACCCGCTCCGGTGGCCTCAGGAAAGGCCAGTCCCCAAGCGAGTTGCTCGGGGGCCTCTCCGGTATTCCTCTCCCGTCGATGCCGGGGCCTAAGACCTTGTGTGGAGTAGGTGCCGGAACCTGAGGATTCCTCTCCAGTGCTGACATGGATCTTGGGGTACGGCTGGAGTCGCCCCAGGGGAGTCAGTCCTCGTCTCAAGTGGGGGCATGCACGTGCGCTTTCCTCCCGAGATGTAGCAGCAGTGTCATGCTTCCCTTCGCGTGGATCAAGGGATCTGCAACTTTCCCTCGATGCTTTCCCACGAGGCTTTCCCTCGAGGCTTTCCCACAGGGCTGTCCCACGTGCCACCTTGGTGTGAGTCGATCCTCGGCTTGAAAGTCGAGGCAGTGCAGGGAAAACAGGTTTCCCTGGAATGGACTGAGACATCTGGGGGACTCTGGGAATGGTGGCACGACCCTGGAGTTCCTCTCGCCTTTCCTGTGGAGAGCACCTCCTCTTGAGATGCGACGGGAACGCCGGGATTTCTTTCCCGACCACGCAGGGAAATATCCCTGCTCTCGAGCTATGAGGCGGAAACGGGGCTCCTCTCGGATGAGGGCGGGACTCTCGTGCTTCCTCTCCAGTAGAGACGGGTATGTTGGGGAACTTCTTGAGTTGCAGCAAGGGTGTGAAGGACCCTTTGGAAAGTCAAGAGGTTTAGGTGTGATTAGCCTCGAGATGCCTCAGCGGAAATGGGCCTAATCTCGCCTGGAAGGGAGAACCTCCTGGATTTTCTCGAGGTGCGGCAGGTGCTCTCGACTTACAATGGGGACCTCAGGGACCCGCTCTGGTGGCCTCAGGAAAGGCCAGTCCCCATGCGAGTTGCTCCGGGGCCTTTCGGGATTCCTCTCCCGTCAATGACGGGGCCTAAGATCTTTGTGGAGTCCGTGCCGGAACCTGAGGATTCCTCTCCAGTGCTGACATGGTCTTGGGGTACTTCTGGAGTCTCCCCAGGGGAGTCAGTCCTCGTCTCGAGTGGGGGCATGCACGTGCGCTTTCCTCCCGAGCTGTAGCAGCAGTGTCACACTTCCCTTTGCGTGGATCAAGGGATCTGTGGCTTTTCCTCGAGGCTTTCCCACGAGGCTTTCCCACTGGGCTTTCACACAGGGCTGTCCCACGTGCCACCGTGGTGTGAGTGGATCCTCGGCTTGAAAGTCGAGTCAGTGCAGGGAAAACAGGTTTCCCTGGAATGGACTGAGAAATCTCTGGCACTCAGGGAATGGTGTCACGACCCTGGAGATCCCCTCGTGTTTCCTGTGGAGACCTGCCTCCTCTTGAGATGCGACCGGAACGCCGGGAATTCTTTCCCGACAACGCAGGGAAAGGATTCCACCTCTCGATCTATGAGGCGGAAACGGGGCTTCTCTGGATGTGGGCAGGACTCTCGTGCTTCCTCTCGAGTGGAGAGGGGTACGTCGGGGAACTTCTTGAGTTGCAGCAAGGGTGTGAAGGACCCTTTGGAAGTTCCAGAGGCCAGGTTGACTAGCCTCGAGACGCCTCCGCGGAAATGGGCTTCATCTCGCCTGGAGGGGAGAACCTCCTGGATTTTCTAGAGTTGCCACAGGTGCTCTCGACTTAAGACGAGGACCTCAGGGACCTGGTCTGGTGGCCTCAGGAAAGGCCAATCCCCATGCGAGTTGCTAGGGGGCCCTTCTGGGATTCCTCTCCCGTCGATGCCGGGGCCTAAGACGTTGTGTGGAGACGGTGCCGGAACCTGAGGATTCCTCTCCAGTGCTGACATGGATCTTGGGGTACTTCTGGAGTCTCCACCGGGGATTCAGTCCTCGTCTCGACTTAGGTCATGCACGTGCACTTTCCTCCCGAGCTGTAGCAGCAGTGTCATGCTTCCCTTCGCGTGGATGAAGAAATCTGTGGCTTTCATCGAGGTTTTTGCAGGAGGCTTTCCCACGAGGCTTTCCCACAGGGCTGTCCCACGTGCCACCGTGGTGTGAGTCGATCCTCGGCTTGAAAGTCGAGGCAGTGCAGGGAAAACTGGTTTCCCTGGAATGGACTGAGACATCTGGGGGACTCTGTGTATGGTGGCTCGACCCTGGAGTTCCTCTCGCCTTTCCTGTGGAGAGCGCCTCCTCTTGAGATGCGATGGAAACGCCGGGAATTCTTTCCCGAACACGCAGGGAAAGGATCCCTCCTCTCGAGCTAGGGAGGCGGAAACGGGGCTCCTCTGGATGTCGGCGGGAGGCTCGAGCTTTCTCTCAAGTGGAGACGGTTATGTCGGGGAACTTCTTGAGTTGGCAACAAGGGGTGATGACCCTTTGGAAGTTCCAGAGGTTAGGTGTGATTAGCCTCGAGAGCCTCAGGAAATGGGCCTCATCTCGCCTGGAGGGGAGAACCTCCTGGATTTTCTCGAGTTGCGCAGTGCTCTCGACTTACGACGGGGACCTCAGGGACCGCTCTGGTGGCCTCAGGAAAGGCCATTCCCCATGCGAGTTGCTCGGCCTCTCGGTTTCCTCTCCGTCGATGCCGGGGCCTAAGACCTTGTGTGGAGTCGGTGCCGGAACCTGAGGATTCCTCTCCAGTGCTGACATGGATCTTGGGGTACTCCTGGAGTCTCCCCTGGGGAGTCAGTCCTCGTCTCGAGTGGGGGCATGCACGTGCGCTTTCCTCCCGAGCTGTAGCAGCAGTGTCAGGCTTCCCTTCGCGTGGATCAAGGGATCTGTGGCTTTCCCCGAGGCTT